>NW_016914960.1:0-7110 GCF_001483705.2 Eufriesea mexicana
TTTGGTTAGGTTAGAAGACGGTAGCCACGACTTTCCTGCTATACACTACTATTCGGTGTATTTTCGCCTTCTACTGTGCTCTTACATGTTCTGCTTGGCCCTGTGGAGGCCAGCAACATTGGTCACGTCACGCTTTGTTGAGTTACACTGCGTTTGGTTTGGTGAGGTTAGGGCATGTTAGGTAATGGTATTTTCCACTTTTGTGCTACATACTGCCAATCGTTACACTTCTGCTTTCTACTGTGCTGTAGTATATTTTGCCTGGCCCAATGGAGGCCTGGTATAGTGGTCTCGGCACGATAGGTTTGGTTATGCTGCGCTTGGCTATATTAAGCTTGGCGAGGTCAGGATAAGATAGCATGGGATGTATTGCTATATACTGCTCTCCGCGAAATACTGCCCCCTACTATGTTCCAATATTTTCTGCTTTTCTCGACGTGGGAATGCCAACAATAGACGTCGCTGCACGTTAGGTTGGGACATGTTACGTTTGGTAAGGTTGCGTTTGGTTAAGCTCGGTCAGGTCACCTTCGACCGTCGTGCTGTACACCTCTTTTCGCATGATTTATGCGCTCGACTCTGCTCCACCATATACTGCTTGGCTCTGCGTAAGCCAGCAATAGTGGTCGCGTTACGTTATTTTGAGCTACATTACTTTGGTTTAAGTTATGTTTGGTCAGGTTAGGTTAGGGTATCCTACCCTTTTGAGCGTTGCACTGCAATGCGCTGGATTTCTGCGCTCTACTCTTCTTTAGAATACTCTGCTTGGATCAGTGGAGGACAGCAGTAGTGTTCTCGGCACGTTAGGCTGAGTTATTCTACGTTTTCTTGCAACACGTTCGGCTATGTTACGAGAGAAGAGCTCAGGTCTTTGTGCCATACTTTGCTGCTCGGTAGATTTCTTCCCCCTACTCTTCTCTATTATGTTCTGCTTGTCTCTGTGGTGGCCATACATGGTGGTATCAGCGCGCTAGGTTTAGCTATGTTACGCTTGGTTATGTTACGTTTGGATAGGTTAGGATAGGATATCATTGACTTTTGTGCTGTACATTGCTGTCCGGTAGATTTCTGCGCTCCACCTTCCTCTATAATGTGCTGCTTGGCTCTGTGGATGCCGGCAATAGCGGTCTCGGATAGTTAGGTTCAGGTGTTCTACTTTCGGGTAAGTTAGGTTGGGTCTGGTCAGGTTAGGGTATTTTTGACTTTTGCGCTGTGCATTGCTTTTTGGGGGCATTGACCGCTATACATTGTTGTACTATATTCCGCTCGAACATGGGGATTCCAGTAATGGCGTCCTCTGCACGTTTGGCTGTGTTAGGCTGCGTTAAGTTATGTTGCATCGGCTAGGTTTGGATTGCTCTATCTCTCGTGGTGTAGACAGTTTTTCGGCGGATTTCTGCGCTGTACTGTGCCCTAGTATGTTTTTCTTGGTTCTGGAGAGGGCCGCAATAGTGGTCTTGGCACGCTAGGTTGAGATAGGTTGAGTTCGGTTACGTTACGTTTGGTTAGTTTTTGATAGGTTAGCTTTGACCTCTGTGCCTCACACTGCTATTTGTTGGCTTTCCGCGCTCTGCTGTGATCTACTGTATTCTGCTTGGCTCTGCAGAGGCCAGGAATAGTGACCTTCCCGCTTTAGTTGTGTTAGGTTACCGTTAGTTATGTTACCCCTGGCTTGCTTGGGACAGGATAGCTTTGACTTTTGTGCTATACATCGCGATCCTGTAGATTCCAGCAATCCACTCTCCCGTAATATGTTCTGTCTGGCACTGGGGACGGTAGCAATAGTGGTCTCGGCAGGTTCGGCTCACTTATGTTACATTTGGTTATGTTGCGTTGGATTAGCTTTGGATAGTTTCCACTTCACTGCTAAGCACTGCGATTCTATGGATTTCTGCTCTCTGCTCTCATGTAACATATACTGCTTGGCTCTGGGGAGACCATCAACAGCAGTCGCTGCACGCTATGTTGAGTTACGCTACGTTTGGATAGGTTAGTTTAGATCAGGTTAGGTTAGGAGATCATCGTCTTTTGGGCTATACACTGTACTGCGGTGGATTTCTGCGCTCGACTGTGCTCTAGTATACTCTGCGCGGCTATGGGGAGGCCAGCAATTATGTCCGCGCCACGCTAGGTAGCCTTATGTTGCCTCTGGTTATGTTAAAATTTGTTAGGTTTAGATAGTGTTGCTTCGACTTTTGCACTATGAACAGCATGGCGCCGGATTTCCGTGCTCTACTGTGCTCTAGTATCATATTCTTGACTCTCGGAATACCAGCAATAGTGGTCTCGGCACGTTAGGTTGTGTAATGTTACGCTTTGCTGCGTTACGTTTGGATAGGTTAGAAGATGATAGCTTTGACTTTTGTGCTATACGCTGCTATCCGATGGATTCCTGCGCTCTACGTCTCTCGGGATATCAGCAAAACTGGTCGTGGCACTTTAGTTTGAGTCAGGTGACGCATCGTTAGGTTTGGTTACGTTAGGTTTGGTTAGGATGTCGTTGACACTTGTGCTATACACCGCAGTCCAGGGGTTTCAGCTCCCCAGTGTCCTCTAATATGCCTTGTTTGGCTCTGGGGAGTCCACCAGTGGTGTTCTCGGCACGTGAGGTTTAGTTAGGCTACATTCGGTTAAGTTAGGTTATGCTATGTAAAGATCCGATATCCTTGACATGTGTGCTATACTCCGCAATGCGGCGGATATCTGGGCACTAGATTGCTCTAGTATATTCTGCTTGACTCTGGGGACGCCAGCAATTTCTGTCGCGGCTCGTTCGGTTGCGCTGTGTTACGTTTGATTTGGCTACATTTGGTCAGGTTTGGTTACGATGGCCTTAACTTTCGTGCTATTCACAGCCATTTGGTGAACCTCTGCGTTCTACTGTGCTCCAGTCTGCGCCGCTTGGTCTGAGCAGGCCATCAATGGTGGCCACGGCTCGTTACGTTTAGTTAGGCAACGTGAAGTTTGGCTAAGTTGGGAAGGTATAAGATAATATATCTTCGTCTTTTGTGCTATACCCCGCAGTGCGGATGGCTTCTCCCTTCAACTGTGCTCAAGTATATTCTGCTTTGCTATGGAGACGCCAGGATCTTTGGTCTCGGCACGTTATGTAGTGTTATGTCACGTTTGCTTATTTTACGCTTGGTTAGCTTCGGATGGGGTAGCTTTGACTCTTGAGCTATACAGTGCCATTATATGGATGGATGCGCCCCACTCTCCTGTTATATCTTCTGCTCCGCTATGGGGAGGACGGCAATAATCGTCGCGGCCCGTTAGGTTGAGTTAGGTTTCGTTCGGTTTGTTTAGCTTAGGGCAACTTATGCTAGGATATCTTCGTCTCTTGTGCGACGCAATGCATTGCGGGCGATTTCGGCGCTTTACTGTGTTCTAGTATACTCTGCTTGGCTCTGGGGTGACTTGCAATGGTGTCCGCGGCCCGATAAACTTAGCTACGTTGCGTTCGGTTTTGTTACGTTTGGCTATGTTAGGTTAGGTTAGGTTTGGACAGGTTACCCTTGACTTTTGTGCTACACACTGATCTGCGGTGGTTTTCTACACTCTACATTGCTCTACCATACTCTGCTCCGCTCCAGGGTGGCCAGCAATGGTGGCCACGGTGCGAAAGGTTAAGTTATATTACGTTTGGTTTGGTAATGTGTGGCCAGGTCCGTTCAGGGTAGCTTTGATTTTCGTGCTATGCACTGATATTCGGAGGCTTTCTGACCTGTACTGTGCTCTGCTGCAAAATAATTGACCCTCGGGTGTCCAGCAACAGTGGTCTCAGCACGCTGTGTTGAGTTCTCTTAAGTAAGGTTATTTGACGATTGGTTATGTTACGAAAGGGTAACTTTGACTTTTGCGGTGTACACTGCGATTATATGGACTTCTGCGCACTGCACGCTCCTCACATGTACTGCTTGGCTCTGGGGAGGGTAGCAATACCGGTATCGGCCCCTTAGGTTTACACATGATACGTTAGGATACGGCTAAGTTTGGAAAGGTAAGGATAGGGTTTCTTTGAGTTTTGTGCGATACGCTGCTCTTCGGTGGATACTGTGCTCTAATCTTTTCTGCTTCACTGTGGTGAGGCCAGCAATAGTTGCCTCGGCACGACAGGTTGAGCTCGGCTTCGTTTGGTTTGTTTAGTTTAGGCTATGTTAGGTTAGGATAATTTTGTCTTTCGTGCCATACACAGTTATTTGGTGGATTTCTGCGCTCTACCTTGCTCTACTATATTCTGCCTGGCCTGCTGATGACAGCAATAGTGGTCGCGGCACGATATGTTGAGATAGACTACGTTTGGTTAGGCCACGTTTATTTGGATTAGGTTTGGATAGCTCTGACTTTTGTGCTATATACTGCTATTCGGTGGAACTCTGCGCACTACTGTTCGCTAGTGTATTTTGCTTTGACCTGGGGAGGCGAGTCATACTTTCCGCGGCACGTTAGCCTGGGCTATGTTACGTTTGGCTAGGTTAGGACGGGGTAACTCTGACTTCTGCGATATGAACTGCGATTCTATGGACTTAAGCGCTCTCCACTCCTCTCATATGATCTGCTTGGCTCTGGCCAGGCAGGAATAGTGGTTTCGACACGAGAGGTTGTGTTGCATTACGTTCAGTTATGATACGTTTGCCTGGGTTAGGCTAGAATAGCTTTGACTTCGCTGGTATGTACTGTTATTCGGTGGACTTCCGGTCTCTACTGTGTCCTACCATATTCGGCTTGTCTCCGGGGACGCCAGTGATACCATTCGCGTCACGTTAGGTTTTGTTATGTTACTTTCGGCAGGATTTGGTAGGGTTAGGTATGGTCAGGCTATCCTTGGACTTTGTGCTGCACACCGATCCTCTGCGGATTTCTACGCTCTAGATTGCACTACCATACTCTGCGCGACTCTGTGGTGGCCAGAAGTGGTTGTCTTGTGTCGCAAGGTGTAGTAGTTCCAAGTTTGATTGTCATAGGTTAGGCCAGGTTAGGTTAGGACATATTTGACTTTTGTGCTATACACTCCTATTTGTAGGCTCCCTGCGCTCTACTGTGCTCTAGTATATTCTGCTTGGCTCTGGGGATTTCAGCAATAGTCGTCTCGGTACGTTCGGTTAGGTTAGAATACGTATGACCGAATTATGTTTGGATAGGTTAGGACAGGATAGCTTTGACCTATGAGCACTAACCTGTATTCGTTGGATTTCTGCGCTCTACTGTGCTATAGTCTGTCCTCCTTGGCTCTGAGGAGGCCAGCAATAGTGGTCGCCGCACGCTAGGTTGAGTTATGTTACGTTTGGTTATGTTACGGTTGGCTGGATCAGGAGAGTATTGCCACGACTCTAGTGCTATAATCTGCTGCTAGGTGCATTTCTGCGCCCTGGAGTTCTCTAACATTTTTAGCATGGCCCTGGGAAGGCCAGCATTAGCTGCCTCGGCACGTTAGGTTGATTTGGGCTATGTTTGCCTATGCTCCGTTTTCTGGGTTATGTTTGGGTAGCTTTGACTTTTCTGATGTACCCTGCGATCCTATGGATTTCTGCGTTGTACGCTCCACTAATGTGTTCTGCTTGGCCCTGTGGAGGACAGCAATAATGGCAGCAGCACGTTGGGTTGAGTTAGGTTACGTTTGGTTATGTTACGATTGGTTAGGTTTGGAGAGGGTAGCTTTGACTTTAGTGCCATTGACTGCTATTAGGAGGATTCCTGCGCCCTACAGTGTTCCGATATGTTCAGCTTGGCTCTGGGAATGCCAGCAATAGTGGTCTCGTCACGTTATGTACAGCCGGGCTACGTTCGGTTATGTGGAGATAGGCAACGTTTGGCTAGGATTGCTACAACTTTTGTGCTGTACACAGCTTTTCGGTGGCTTTCTGCGCTCTACTATGCTCCAGTATGTCTGCTTGGCGCTGCGGAAGGCAGCAACAGCGGTCTCGGCACGTTCGGTTGTGTTAATCTATGTTTGGTTGTGATTCGTTCGAATGGGTTATGCTTGTGTAGCTTTGACCTTTCTGAAATTCACGGCGATTCTATGGTTTTCTTTGTCCGACACTCAACTAATGTGCTCTGCTGGACTCTGGGGTGGCCTGCAATAGTGGTCGCGGCACGATAGGTTTAGTTCTCTTACGTTCGGTTACGATACGGTTGGATAGGTTAAGAGAGGATAGCTTTGACTTCAGACATATGGTCTGATATTAGTTGGCTTCCTGTGCCCTACTGTGCTATAATATCTTCCGCTTGGCTCTGGGAAGGCCAGCAATGGTGGTCGCGGCGTGTTGGTTTGTGTTAGGTTGCGGTCAGTTAGGTTGGGTTAGGGTATGTTTGGCTATTATAGCATTTCGTTTTGTGCTGTACACTGTGACATTCGGCGGTGTTCTGCGCACCACCCTGCTCTAGTATGTCCTGCTCGGCGATGGCGGTACAGCAACAGCGATCTTAGAACGGTAGGTTGAGTAATGCTATGTTCGGCTTTGTTGTGTTTGTTTGGATTATGTTTGGATAGCTTTGACCTTTCTGATATACACCGCGATTCTAGTGATTTCTGCGGTCCACTCTCCACTAATGTGCTGGGTTTGGCTCTGGGAAGGCCAGCAATAGTTGTTCCGGCGCGTTAGGTCAAGTTATGCTATGTTCGGTTATGTTCTGGTGGCTTGGGTTGGACTTACGTAGCACTATCTTATCAGATACATACTGCGTTACGACCGATTTCTGCGTTCTACACTCCATTAATGTGCTCTGCTAGACTATGTGGTGGCCAGTTGTAGTGGTCGCCGCGCGTTAGGTTGCGTTTGGTTACATTTTGTTATGTTACGATTCGTTATGTTTGGAGAGGTTAGTTTCGACTTTAATGCTATTGTCTGCTATTATTAGGATCCCTGAGTTCCACAGTGCAGTAATATTATCAACTTGGCTCCGCGAAGGCCAGAAACGGTGGTCTCGGCAAGTTGTGTTTGGTCAGGTTACTTTCGGTTTGGTTGGGCTAGGTTAGGTGTGGCTTGGATAGCTTTAACTTTTATGCTGTGACCTGATATTCGGTGGATTTCTGCTCGCTACTCAGCTCTAGTGTGTCCTGCAATTCTCTGAGGATGGCAGAAATAGCGGTCGCTGCACGTTAGGTTGGGC
>NW_016914960.1:7593-12109 GCF_001483705.2 Eufriesea mexicana
GGGGGGGGGGGGGGTGATGCAGCAATATCGGCCTCGGCACGTTATGCTAAGTTAGTCTATGTATGGTTATGTCCTGTTGGCTTGGGTTAGGTATGTGTAGCTTTGACTATTCTGATGTACACTGCGATTGTATGGATTCCTGCGTTCTACTCTCCAATAATGTGTTCTGCGTGGCTCCGGAGAGGCCAGAAATAGTGGTCGTGGCACGATAGGTTGAATCAGGTTACGTTTGGTTATGTCACGATTGATTAGGTAAGGAGCGGTAGTTGGACCTTAGCGCTATAGTCTGCTCTTAGGTGGATTTCAGCGCCCTACAGTGCACTAATGCTTTCAGCTTGGAACTGGGAAGGCCAGCAGTAGTGGTCACGGCACGTTAGGTTGAGTTATGTTGGGTTTGGTTATGTTACGGTTGGTTAGGTTATGAGTGGATAGCTTTGACTTCAATGCTATAGTATGATATTAGGTTAATTCCTGCGCTATAGCGTGTTTTAATACTTTCGGCTTGGCTCCTGGATGTCCAGCAATTGTGGCCTCTGCACGTTATGTTGGGTCAGGTTGCGTTCGGTGTAGTTTGGGTCAGCCGATGTTAGGTCAGGGTAGCTGAACTTTTGCCCTGTGCACCGCTATTCGGTGGATCTCTGCGCCCTACTGCCATCAAGAATGTCCCGCTTGGCTCTGGGAATGGCAGCAATAGCGGTCTCGGCACGTTAGGATGTGTTAGCCTATGTTTTGTTATGTTATGTTGGGTTGGATTCGATTTTGGTAACTTTGGCTTTTTGATGCACACTGCGATTCTATGGATCCCTGCGCCCTACTTTCCACTAATGTTCTCTGATTTGCACTAGCGAGGCCAGCAATAGTTGTCGCGGCACGTTACGTTGTGTTAGGTTACATTTGGTTATGTCATGATTTGTTAGACTAGGAGAGGTACTTCCACCTTAGCGCAATAGTCTGCTATTTGCGGGATTTCTGCGCCATATAGTGCTCTAATGCTTTCAGCTCGGCTCAGGGGAGGTCCGCAATAGTGGACTCTGCAGTGTATGTTCAGTCTGGTTACGTTAGGTTAGGTTTGGACAGTATAGCTTTAACTTTTGTACTCTGCGCAGCAATTCGTTGCGTTACTGCGGTCTACTGTGCTGTAGTATGCCCTGCTTGGCTCTAGGGATGGCAGCAATAGTGATCTCGGCACGTTATTTTGAGTGATGCTATGCTTAGCTATGATCTGTTGGCTTGGTTCAGGTCTGTATAGCTCCGGCTTTTCTGATATACACTGCAATTCTATGGATTTCTACGTTCTACTCTATGCTAATGTGCTCTGTTTGTCTCTGGGGAGGCAAGAAATACTTATCTCGGCACGTCAGTTTGAGATACGTTACGTTCGGTTACGTTACGTTTGGTTAGGTTAGGAGAAGATAGCTAGGCATTTAGTGCTATAGTCTGCTATTAGGTGGTTTTCTGCGCACAACTGAGTCCTATTATTTCCAGCCTTGCTCTGGGATGGCCAGCAAGAGGGGTATCGCACATTATGTTGGGTCAGGTTTCGATTGGTTAGGCTGTGTCAGGCTGCATTCGGTTAGGTTGGGCTAGGCTACGTTTGGTAGGGACAGCTTTATCTTTTGTTTTTTGCAGTGAAGTTCGGTGGTCTTCCGCGCTCTACTGTGCTCTAGCTTGCCCTGCCTGGCCTTGTGGAGGGCAGCAATAGCGGTCTCGGCATGTTGTGTTGTGTTAGGCTATGTCTGGCTATCGAATGTTGGTCTGCGTTAGGTTTGGGTAGCTCTGTCTTTCCAGATATATACTGCAATTCTATGGATTCCTGCGTACTGCTTTCCGCTAATGTGTTCTGCTTGGCTCTGCGGTAGCCAGCAATATTGGTCGCGGCACGCTAGTTTGGGTTGTGCTACGTTTGACTACGTTACGTTTGGTTAGGTTAGGAGAGGATAGCCTTGACTATAGTGCTGTAGTCCGCTATAAGGTGGATTCCTGCGCCATACTGTGCCCTAATGGTTTCAGCTTGTCCCCGCGATGGCAATAAATATTGGCCTCGGCACGCTATGTTGGGTCAGGTAACGTTCGGATTTGCTGGGTAATGTTATGTTTGGTCAGGGCACCTTTAACTTTTGTGCTGTAGACTGCTATACGGTAGACCTCTGCGCCCTACTGTGTACTAGTATGCACTGCTGCGCCCTCGGTTGGGCAGCATGAGCGGTCTCGGCACCTTTGGTTCGGATATGATATGCGTGGTTATGTTAAGATTGGATAGGTTAGGGGGTGACAGCTCGGACTTTAGTTCGATAGTCTGCAATAAGGTGGATCTCTGCGCCCTACTGTGCTCTAATGATTTCTTCTTGGATCCTGTGAGGCCAGCAAAAGTGGCCTCAGCACGTAATGCTGTATCGGGCTATGTTCCGCTGGGATGGGTTAGACAAAGTTTGGTCCGGATTGCTCTAAGTTTTGTGCTGTACACTGATAATCAGTGCAGTTATGCGATCTACTGTGCTCTAGCTTGTCCTGCTTCGCTCTGGGGAGGGCAGCAATAGCGGCCTCTGCACGTTACGTTGAGACACTTTACGCTCGGTTAAGTTGGGTCAGGCAAGGTGTGGTCATGGTAGCTTTAACTTTTGTGCTGTGCACAGCTATTCGGGAAACTTCTGCGCTCTGCTGTGCTGTAGTATGTCCTGCTTTGCTCTTGGGGCAGCAGTAGCGGTTTCGGCACGTTACGTTGAGTTAGGCTATGTTTGTTTATGTTCTGTTGGTTTGTGTTAGGCCTGCGTAGCCCTGACTTTCCCGATTTACATTGAAATTCTATTGATTTCTACGTTCCGCTCCCCACCAATCTGTTCTGCTTGGCTCTGGGGTCGCCAGCAGTAGATGCCACCGCACATTATCTGGAGTTATGTTACGTTTGGTTATGTTACGCTTGTTTAGGTTAGGAGAGTCCTATAGTCCGCCAATAGGTGGATTTCTGGCACGCAGCTGCTCTAATATTTGCAGCTTGGCTCTGGGAAGGCCAGCAGCAGGGGTCTATGCGCGTTACGTTGTATCATGTTACGTTCGATTAGTTTGGGATAGGCTATGTTTGGTTAGGATGGCTTTAACTAATGTTCTGTATACTGCTTTTCGGTGGATGTCTGCGCTCTGCTGTGCTGTAGTATGTCCTGCTTTGCTCTTGGGGCAGCAGTAGCGGTTTCGGCACGTTACGTTGAGTTAGGCTATGCTTGGCTACGTTCTGTTCGTTTGGGTTCGGATTTGGTGTCGCTGACCTTTCAGATGTACACTGCGATTCTACGGATTTCTGCATTATACTCTCGACTATTGTGTTCCGCCTGGCTCTGTTGAGGCCAGCAATAGTGATCGCGGCGAGTTGGGTTGTGTTGGGTTACGTTTGGCTATGTTAAGTTTGGTTAGGTTGGGAGAGAGTACCGTCGACTTTAGAGCTCTAGTCTGCTATTATGTGGATTTCTGGGCCCTACCGAGCTCTAGGGTGTTCATCTTGGCTACGGGAAGGCCAGCAATAGTGCTCTCGGCACGTTACGTTGAGCCACGTTACGTTCTGTTAGATTGGGTTAGGCTAAGTTTGGACTGGACAGCTTCTACTTTTGCGCTGTACAATGACATTCGGTGAATCTCTGCGCCCTACTGTGCTCTAGCATGACCTGATTGGTACTGGGGAGGCCATCAATTGCGATCTCGTCATGATAGGTTCAGTTATGCTATGTTTGGTAATATTCTGTTTGTTTTGGTTAGGTTTACGTAGCTTTGACTTTTCTTATACACATGTCATTACATGGGTTTCTGCCATCTACTCTCCACTAACGTGTATTGCTTGGCTCTGGGATGGCCAGTGATGATGGTCTCGGCAAGTTAGATTGAGATAGGCTACGTTTGGTTATGTCACGTTAACTATGGATAGGTTCGGATAGCTTTGGCCTTCATGTTATACGCTGCGATTCTGTGGATTTCTGCGCCCGACTCTCCTCTAATGTGCTCCGCTTGACACCGCGGAGGCCATCAATGCTGGTCGCGGTGGGTTAGATTGTATTATGATACGATTGGTTATGTCAGGTCTGGTTGTTTAGTTAAAATAGTACTGACTTTTTTGCGACACGCTGCCGTTTCGTCGATTTCAGAGTTCTACGTCGCTCCGCTATACCCGGCTTGGCTCTCTTGAAGCAAGAAGCAGTGGTCGTGGGACCCTATGTTTGGTTACGTTATGTTTGTTTATGTTACGTTTGGAGAGCTCAGGACATGATAGCTCTGACTGTTGTGCCAAACACTGCCTTTCGGTGGATTTCTACTCTCAACATTGCCCTACTTTACTCTGATCGACTCTGGGGAGGCCAGTAGCAGCGGTCCCGTCACACTAGTTTGATTTATGCTACGTCTGGTTATGATACGTTTGGTTAGGGTAGGAGATGGTAGCATGGCTTTCGTGCCATATACTGCTATCCGTCGGACTTCTGCGCTCTACTGTGTTCTAATATGCTCTGCTTTACACGGAGGAGGCCAGCAATAGTGG
>NW_016914961.1:0-507 GCF_001483705.2 Eufriesea mexicana
AGGTTAGAATGGATAACTTCGACTTTTGTGCTACACACTGATATTCGGTGGATTTCTGCGCTCCTCGTTGCTCTATTATACTTTACTCGACTTTGGGCATGCCAGAAGTGGCGGCCCTTGCACGATAGGATGTGTTATGTTACGTTTGGTCGTGTTAATATTGGTTGGGTTAGGAAAAGGTACCTTTGACTTTTGTGCCACATACAGCTTTCGGTGGATTCCCCGCTCCACTGTGCGTGAGTATGCTCCGCTTTGCTTTGGGGAGGCCAGAGATAGTGACCGCGGCGTGCTAGGCTGTGCTAGCTTATGCAAGGGTAGTATATGTTTGCACGGGTAAGGTTCGGATACCGTTTACTTTCCTGCCATACACTGCGATTCTAGCATTTCTGCGCCCTACTCTCCTCGAATAAGTTCTGCATGGCACTGGGGAGACAAGCAGTATTCGTCTCGTCACGTTGGTCTGAGTTAAGTTGCGCTTGGCTATGTTGCATTTGGTTATGTTAGGAC
>NW_016914962.1:0-506 GCF_001483705.2 Eufriesea mexicana
TGTTTCGCTCCGTTAATGCCAGAAACGGTTGCCGCTGCGAGTACGGCAGTGTTCGGTTACGTGAGGTAATGTTAGGTTTGTTTGGGTTAGGATAAGATATCTTTGACTTTTGCGCCGCACATTGAAATGCAGTGAACTTCTGCGCTCTACATTTCTCTACCATACTCTGATCGACTCTTGATGAGTAGTCGTCTCGGCACGTTAGGATTAGTTAGGCTACGTTCGGTTAGGCTATGTTTGTTTGCGTTAGGTTAGGATAGCATTGACTTTCGTTGTATACACTTCCATGCGGTGTGTTTCTTCGCTCTACTCTGATCTGCTCGACTCTGGGATGGCCAGCAATAGCAGTCGCAGCTCCTTAGCTGGTGTTATGTTACGGTGTTATGTTACGTTTGGGTAAGTAACGATTGGTTAGGTTTGCAGAGTGTAGCTTCGACTTTTCAGCTATACACCGCGATTCTAGGGATTTCTGCCCTCTACTGTCCTCTAATATGCTTCGCTTGACT
>NW_016914963.1:0-12679 GCF_001483705.2 Eufriesea mexicana
TCTGAGTTATGTTGCGTTATGTTAGGTTACGTTTGGTTATGTTATGCTACGTTTGGTTAGGTTCGGAAAGGTTATCCTCGACTTTTTTGCCGTACACTGCTATTCTGTAATTTCCTGCTCTCTACGTTGATCTACTATACCCTGCTCGACACTGGGGAGACCAGCAATAGCGGTCGTCGCACGATATGTTGAGATAGGTTACGTTCGGTTAGGATAGGTTAGACTACGTTTGGCTATGATGCCAATGCCTTTTGCGTTATACACAGCTATTCGGGTATTTCTTCGCTCTACTTTTCTCTAATGTGTTCTTCCTGGATCTGAGGCGGCATCCAGCAATTGCGGTCGTGGAACTATAGGCTGAGTTAGGTTACGTTTGGTTAGGTTAGGTTAGGTCACGTATGGTTACGATTTCTTCGACTTTTGTGCTGTAAGCTGCTATTCGGCGGATTTCTGAAATCTAGTGTGCTCTAGTATATTCTGCTTGGCTCTGGGGAGGCTAGCAATAGTGGTCTCGGCACGTCAGGTTGAGTTATGTTACGTTTGGTTTGGTAGGGTTTGGTTAGGTTTGGTTAAGGTAGCTTTCACCTTTTTGTTATACACATATTTCCGGACGATATCAGTGTTCTACATTTCGCTGCTGTACTCTGCTTTGCCCTCGTGATGCCAGTTTTAGCGGTCGTAGCACGTCAGGTTGCGCTTAGTAACCTCCACTAATGTTACGTTTGGTTAGGTTAAGACGGTGTAGCTTTGACTTTAGTGCTATACACTGCCATTCGGTGGATTCTGCCACTACTGCGATCCAACATTCTCTGCTTTGATCTGCGAATGCCAGAAATTGTGGCCGCGCCGAGTAACAATGTGTTAGGTTACGTTTGGTTAGGTTAGGTTTGTTAGGGTTTGGTTAGGATGTCTTTGGCTTTCGTGCAATACACTGGTATTCTGTTGACCTCTGTTCTCTACTCTTCTCTAATATGCTCTGCTTCGCTATGGGGAGGCCGGCAATAGTGCTCTCATCACGTCAGGTTGAGTTATGTTACGTTTGATCACGTTACGTTTGTTTAGGTTAGGATAGGATAGCTTTGACTTTTTTGCTATACACTGGTATTCAGTGGATTTCTTCGCTCTACTGCGCATTATTCTGCTTGGCTATGGGGAAGCCAGCGGTACAGGTCTCGGCACGCTAGTCTTGGTTCGGTTGCGTTTGGTTGTGCTACGCTCGGTTAGGTTAGGATACGATAGCTTAGGCTTTTGTTTTGTGGACTGCTATTCGTTGGATATCTGCGCCCTACTTTGTTCTAATATGTGCTGCTTGTATCTGGGGAAGCCAGCAGTCTTGGTCGTTGCACGTTTGTTTCGGCCACGCAGCGTTTGGTTTGCTTGGGTTAGGTTAAGTTAGGATATGCTTTGTCTGGATAGTTATGACTTTCGTGCTATACACTGCAATTCGGTGTATTTCTGCGCTCTAATGTGACGTAATATTCTGTGCTTTGCTCTGGGGTGACAGAAATAGTGGCCGCTGCGGGTTAGGTGCAGTCAGGCTACTTTTGCCTAGGTTAGGCTTCTTTGGGTTCGGTTCGGATATTTATGACCTCTGTGCTAATCACTGCCGTGCTATGGACTTCCGCGCTCTACTCTCCTCTAATATGGTTTGCTTAGAGATGCGGGAACCAGCAATAGTGCTCTAGACACGTTAGGTTGTGTGAAGTTACGTTTGGTTATATTATGCTTGGTATTGTTAGGATAGGTATCCTTTGACTTCTGTGCTATACACTGCAATACGGTAGATTACTGCGATTTACTTTCCTCTGGTATTTTCTCCTTGGATCTGGAGGGGCGAGAAATAGTGGTATCGTCATGTTAGGTAGAGCATATCTACGTTCCGTAATGTTACGTTAGATTATGTTTGGATAGGGTTGCTACGACTATTGGGCTATGCACTGCGATTCCATGGATTCCTACGCTCTACTCTGCTCTAGTATGTTCTGCTTTGCGCTGAGGAGGGCGATAAAAGTGGTCTCGGCACCGCAGGTTGAGTTACGCTACGTTCGATACGTTAAAGTTGGTCTGGGTTAGGCTTGCATAGCTTTGACTTTCGTGGTATCTACTGCTTCTCGACGGATTTCTGCACACTACTGTCCTCTAATATGATCAGCTTGGGTCCAGCAGGAGCAGCAGTAGTGTTATTGGCTCGTTACGTTGAGTTAGGTTAGGCTACGTCAGGTTACTTCAGGATATCATCGACATTTGTGCTACACACTGCAATTCTGTGGTCTCCTGCTCCCTGCTGTGCTCTTATATGCCCTGCTTGGCCATGGGGAGGCCAGCAATAGTGGCATCTCCCAGTCAGGTTGAGTTATGTTACGTTTGGTTGCGTCACGTTTGGTTAGGTTACTAGAGGATTGATCTGGCTTTTGTGCTGTACACTGAGTTCCTATGTACTTCTGCGCCCTACTCTCTTCTAGTAAGTAGTGCTCGTCTCTTTGGAGACCTGCAATAGTGGCCGGGGTACGTTATATGGTGCTACCTTACGTTTGGTTATGATACTATTGGATATATTTGGATAGGATAGCTTTGACTTTCCGCTATACACTGCTATAAGGTGGCCTTCTACCCTCCAGTGTGCTGCAGCATGTCCTGCCTGGCTCTGTGTTGGACAGCAACAGTGGTCTCGGCACGTTAGTTTGAGCTATGCTACCTTCGGTTATGTTACGTTTGGTGAGGTTAGGATAAGGTAGTTCAGACATTTATGCTATACACTGCTATCCGCGGATTTCAGCGCTCAACTGTTATCTAATATTTACTGCTTAATTTACTACGATAGTGATCTGAGTGCGTTAGGTCGAGTTATCTTACGCTCGGTAAGGTTAGACTGTGTCAAGCACTGTCAGGTGATATTTGACTCTCGTTCTATACACTGCTATTCGGCGGATTTCCGCCCTCAACCGAGATCTACTGTATTCTGGTTGGACCTGGGGAGGATGGCAATATTCGCGTCTCGTTATGTTGTGTTAGGCTACGCTTGACTATGTTATGTTGGGATATGTTTGGTTAGTGTGGCCGTGACTTCCGTGCTATAAGCTATTATCCGGCGGGTTCCTGTGATCTACTGTGCTCTACTGGATTCTGCTTTGCTCTGTCGCGTCCGGCAGCAGTGGTCGCGGCACGCACTGTTGAGTTACGCCACGCTCGGTTAGGTTAGGTTAGGTCAGGTTATGTTAGGGTATCTTCGACTTTCGTGCTATACACTGCAACGCGGAGGATTTCTGCGAACTACTGTGATCTAGTGTACACTACTTGTCTCTCTGGAGGTTATCAATAATTGTCTCGCCATGTTATGTTCTTTTAGGATACGTTTGGATATGTTACGTTTGGCTAGGTTAGGATACGCTGCTTTCAGTCTTGTGCTTTACACTGGTATTCCGTTGTGTTCTGTAATCAACTGTGCTCTACTACATTGAGGCTTGCTCCGGGGAGGCCAGAGGCAATGGTCGAGGCACGTCATGTTGGGTTATACTGCGTTTGGGTAGGCTAGATTAGGTCAGGATTGTTAAGGACATCTAGGGCTTATGTGCTTTTCACTGCAATCTGGTGGATTTCTGGGCTCTACTGCTCCCTAGTACATTCTGCTTGTCTCTCTGGACGCAAGCAATTGTGGCCTCGTCGTGTTAGGTCGAGTTAGGCTACGTTTGGATACGTTGCGTTTGGCTATGTTCGGATAGGCTACATTGGCTTTTGCGCTATTCACTGCTATTCGGTGCATTTCTGCCCTCTAATGTGTTATAATACGCTCTGCTCAGCCCTGGAGAGGCCGGAAGTATGAGTCTAGTCACGGCATGCTTAATTACACTACGTTCGGATAGGATAGGCAATGTCAGGTCAGGCCTGGGTGTGCCCGACTTTTGTGCTATGTACTGCTATCAGCGGATTTCTGTGCTCCACCCTGCTCTAGTATACTCTGCTGAGCTGTGTGGAAGCCAGCGATAGTGGTCCTGCCACGTTCGGTTGAGTTAGGTTACGTTTGGTCATGTTAGGTTAGGTCAGGTTAGGATATGCCATCCTCGACCTTTGTGCTATTCACTGCAATGTGGTGGATTTCTGCGCACTACAGTGCTTTACTACACTCTGCTGGAATCTGGGGAGGAGAGCAATAGTGGCCGCAGCACGTTTGGTTGAGATATTTTACGTTCTGTTATGTTAGGTTAGGCTCGCTTATGATGAATTTGGTTATGGTGGTTTCGTCCTTCGTGCTATACACTGTTGTCCGGAGGATTTCTGTGGTTGACCGTGCTCTAGTACATTCAGCTTGGTCCTGGTGACGCCAGCAATAGTTGCCGCTTCAGGTTACGTTGAGGTAGGCTACGTTTGGTCAGGTTACGTTAGTTTGGGATTGGTCTGGATAGATATGATTTCTGTGCTATACACTGCGTTTCTAAGGACGTCTGCTTCCTACTCTCCTCTAGTATGTTCTGCTCGACCATGTGCAGGCCAGCAACAGTGGTCGGGGTACGTTAGGTAGAGCTACGCTGCGTCCAGGAGTGTTCCGTTGGGTGAGGTTAGGATATGATAATTCAGACATTTGTGCTATACACTGCTATCCGCGGGTTTCTGCGCTCTACTGCGTTCTTATATTTTCTGCATGGCTCTGGGGACTCCAGCGATTGTGATCTCGGCAAGATAGGTTGTGTTATGTTACGATTGGTTAGGTTTGGTAGTGTCAAGCTCGGTCAAGTTATCTTTGACTTTCGTGCTGTGCACTGCTATTCGATGGATTTCTGCACTCGACTGTGCTCTACTGTATTCTGCTTGGCCCTGTGAAGGCCAGTAATAGTCGCGGCACTTTATGTTGTGTTAGGTTACGTTTGGGTATGTTACGTTTGGCTAGGCTGGGATATGCTACTACGCCATTTGTGATTTACACTGCTATTCGGTGGACATCTGTGACCTACTGTGCTCTACAACATTACGGCGGTTATGTGGAGGACAGGAGCAGTGGTTACTTCACGCTGTGTTGAGTTATGCTACGCTTTGTTAGGTTGGGTTAGGGCAGGTCATGGTAGTATATCCACGGCTTTTGTGCAATTCACTGCAATGCGGTTTATTTCTGCTCTATAATGTGCTGCGGTACATTCATCTTGCACCTGTGGAGGCGAGCTATGGTGGCCTCGACTGGCTAGTTTCTGTTGTGTTACATTTGGGCATGGCACGTTCGGCTAGGTTATGATATGCTACATAAGCCTTTGCGATTTACACTGCAATTCGGTGGATTACTTTGATCTACTGTGCTCCAGTATATTCTGCTTGGCTCTGGGGATGCCAGCTGTAGAGGTCTCTGCACGTCAGGTTGAGTTTTGGTTCGTTCGCTTATGTTAAGTTTGGTTAGGTTAGGATATAGCAGCTTAGACCTTTGTGCCAAACGCTGCTTTCCGGTGGATTACTGCGCTCCAGTGTACTCTAATATGCTCTGCTTGGAACGGGTGTTTCCGCTAATTGTGCTCTCAGCATGTTAGGTTGAGACTTTCTATGTTAGATTAGGTTACGTTAGTTTGGGCTAGGTTTGGATATCCTTGCCTTTTCTGCTGTAGACTGTCATTATATGGATTTCTGCGCCCTACTATCCTCTAATATGTTCTGCATGGCCAGGTGGAGGCCAGCAATAATGGTCGCGGCACGTTGGGTTGAGTCATATTGCGTTAGGTTTGACTTCGTTTGGACAGGTTAGGACGGGATAGCTTTGATTTTTGTGCTATAGACGCTATACGGAATATTTGAGTGTTCCACATTGCTCTGCTCTACTCTGCTCGACTCTCGGGATGCTAGCAATGCTATTCTCAGCAGGTTAAGTTTATCTACGTTACGCTTGGCTTGGCTTGGTTAGGACAGATTAGGTTCGAATATTTTTGACTCTTGTGCTACAAACTGCAATGCGGTGGATTCCTGCGCTCTAGTGTACTCTGGTATATTCTGCTTGACTCTGGGGACGCAAGCAAGGGTGGTCTGGGCGCGTTAGGTTCAGACAAGCTACAATCGGCTACGTTACGTTTGGTTATGTTTGGATAGAGTAGCTCCGACCCTTGTGCTATGCACTGCGATTCTATGGATTTCTGCGCTCTGGTCTCCACTAATATGTTCTGCTTGGTTCTGAAAAGGGCAGCAATAAAGGACTCGGCACTTTAGGAAGTGTCTGGTTACGCTTGGTTTCATTCCGTTTGGCTGGGTTAGGATAGGATAGCTTTGACTTTTGTGCTATACACTGCTATACGTTTAATTTCTCCGCTCGACTGCGCTGTAGTATATTCTGCTTGTCTTTGTAGATACCAGCACCATTGGTCTCGGCGCCTTTGTCTGAGTTATGTCGCGTATGATCATATTACGTCTGGCTAGGTTATGAAATGATAGCTTTGACTTTTACGCTATACACTGCAATTCGGTGTATTCCTGCTCTGCACGTTTCTCTACTATACTCTGCTAGACACTCCGTAGATCAGCAATAGTGGCCGCTGGACTTTACGGTTGGTTAGAGTACGTTCGGTTATGCTAGGTTACGTTTAGTTCAGAGAGGATAGCTTTGAATATCGTGTTATAGACTGCTATTCGGGTCATTCCTGCGCTGGGCTGTGCTCTACTATAATCTGCTTGGCATTGTCGAGGCCAGCAATAGGGGCCTGGACACGACAGTTTGGGTTAGGTTACGTTTGGTTAGGTCAGGTCAGGCTATGGTCTGTAAGGGTAACTTTGTCTTTCGTACTACACACTGTAATTCGGTGCATATCTGCGCTCTACCGTGCTCTACCCCGGGGTGGCCAGCATCAGTGATCTCTGGACGTTGGTTTGAAACATGTACGTCCGCTTGAGTGACGGTTGGTTATATTGGGCAAGGGTACCTCCGACATTTATGCTATACACTGCTGCTCGGTGGATATCTGCGCACTCCTGTTCTCTAGTACGACCTGCTTGACTCTGGGGAAGCCTGCAATGGTGGTCTCGGCACGTTAGCATGAGCTGGGCTACGTCCGGCTAGGGTATGTTTGTATGGTCCAGGTTGGGATAGCATTGACTTTTCTGCTGTCTACCGAGTCTTAATGTATTCCTGGTGGCAACTGTCATCCTCTGCGTTCTTCTCCACTCTCGGGCGGCCTGCAATGGTAGTCTCGTCACGTTAGGACGAGTTGTGATACGTTTGTTTACGTCAAGCTTTGTTAGGTCAGGATAGGATTCCTCTGACTTTCGGGCTGTGCAATCCCTCTCGGTGGACTTCTGCGCTCTACTGTCCTCTTGTGTATGCTGCTTGGCACAGGGCAGGCCTGAAGTAGTGGTCGTGGAATATCAGGTGGAGATATGTTGCGTTTGGTCTTGTTACTATTCGTTACGTCAGGATGCAGTAGCCTTGACATTTTTGCCACACACTGATATTCGCGGGGTTTCCGCGCTCCCCTTGTCTCTACTATATTCTGCTTGTCCCTGTGGTGGACAGCAACAGTGACTTCGGCACGTTGGGTTGAGCTAGGATACGTTTGGTTACGTTAACTTTGGTCAGGTCAGGGTATGATAGCTTTGACATTTTTGCTTTATACTCCTATGACGTGGATAACTGCACTCTGCTTTTCTTCAGTACATACTGCTTGGCTCTGGGGAGGCCATCAATAGTGCTCTCAGCACGTAATGTTGCCTTAGTTTACGTGTGGTTTTGTCACGTTTGGATATGTAAGGACAGGATAGGTTCCACTTTTGTGCTATACACAGATATCCTGTGGCTTTCTGTGCCCAACATTGCTCTAACATGCCCTCCTTGTGTCTGGGGAGGCCAGCAATGTTGTCCCTGACGCGTTAGGTTGAGTTCGTTTACGTTAGGTTTAATTAAGCCTTTTTGTATTATAGGGCAGCATCGACTTTCGTGTTATACACTGCGAATACACGGATTTCTGAGCTGTAATCACCGCTAATGTATCCAGCTTGACGCTGGGGGAGGCAGCAATAGATGTCCCGTCTCGTTAGCTTGAGATAAGTTAGCTCCGTTACGTTAAACTTGGCTGCGTTGGGATAGTGCTGCTTTGTCTTTTGTGCTAAACTCTGCTGTTCGGCGGATTTCTGCGTTCCACTGTGTTCTAATATGTTCTGCTTGCCACTTGGGATTCCAGCAATTGTGGTCTCGGCATGTTAGTCAGAGTTATGTTACGCTGGGTTATGTTGCGTTTGGTAAGATTAGGACAGTGTATCTTAGACTTTTGCGCTATACACAGCTATACGGTGAATTTCTGCGCTCTACATTGCACTCATATGCTCCGCTTGGCTCTGGGGAGGCCACCAACGGTGTTCGCGGCACGTTAGGTTGAGCAGTGATAGGTTTGGTTACGACACGTTTGTTTAGGTTAGGATATGATAGCTTTGTCACTAGTGCTACACACTGCTATTCGATACATCTCCGCGCTCTAGTGTGCTCCAATATTTTCAGCTTGGCTCTGGGGAGGCCAGCAATATTGATCTCGGCAAATTGGGTGGTGTCAGTTTACGCTTGGCTAGGTTAGGTAACGCAAGTTTCGGTCATGGTGGCTTCCTCATTCGGACTATACACTGTTATTCGGTGGATCCTTGCGCTGTTCTGTGCTCTACTATATTCTGCTTGGTCCTGGCGAGGCCAGGAATACTGGAAGCGGCACGCTATGTTGAGCAGCCTACCCTTGGGTAGTTTAGGTTAGTTCAGGTATGGTATGTATGTCTCAGACTTCTTTGCTGTACACTGCAATTCGGCGCTCTTCTGCGGCCTACTGTTCTGTTGCATATTCCGCTCGGCTCTGTGGTGGCCAGCAATAGTGGTCTCGCAACGTTAGTTTGAATTAGGATGCGCCTGGTTAAATTGCGTTTGGATAGGTTAGTTAAGAATTGCTTTGACTTCTGCGCAGCACACTGCTATTCTGTGGATTTCTTCTCCCCACAGTACACTACTACGCTCTACGTGGCCCTTGGTATGAGAGGAATAGAACTCTTGGCACGTAATTTTGGGTTTGGCTACGTTTCAATAGTTTAGGCATGTTCATGTAAGGCTAGCGTATCTCTGACTTTCCTGCTTTACACTGCAACGCTGCAGATTGCCGTGCTCTACTGAACCCTAGCATATTCTGCCGTGCTCTGGGGAGGCCAGCAATAGTGGTCTCGCCACGTTAGGTTGAATACCGTTACGTTTGGTTATTTTACGTTTGGTAAGCTTAGGGGCGGGTAGCTCTGATTTTTGTGCTGTACACTACTATTTGGTGGATTTCTGCACTCTTCATTGCTAAATTGCTCTACTATACTCTGCTCGACACTGGAGAGACCAGCAATGGCGGTCTCGGGAGGATAGGATGAGTTAGGTTACGTTTGGCTATGTCAGGTTAGGTAACGTTTGGATAAGATGCCTTCCACTTTTGTGTTGTACATGTTTATTCGGTGGTTTTCTGCGCTCCACTGTACTCTTATATATTCTGCTAGACTCTGAGGAGGCCAGCAATAGACGTGTCGGATCGTTAGGTTTAGTTATACCAGGATTGGTTTGGTTAGGTTAGGTCAGGCTATGTTATGATGTCGTTGACTTTTGCGCCATACAATGCTATATGGTGGCCTTCTACGTTCTACGTTGCTCTGCTATACTCCGTTTGGCCCTGTCCTGGCCAGTATGAGTAGTCTTGGCACGTTAGTCTGAGCCAGGCTACGCTTGCGTAGGTTACGGTACCGTGGGTTAGGATTGCATTGCATCGACTTTCGTGGTATAGGCTGCTTTCGGTGGATTTCTGCGCTCTGTTGTGATCTAGTATGTTCTGCTTGTCTCTGGGGAGGCCAGCAACAGTGGCCTCGGCAAGTTATGTTGAGATGGATAACGTTTGGTTATGTTACGTTTGGTTCGGTATGGATATGGTTGCTTTCACTTTTACGTTATACACTGCTATTTGGTTGATTTTGGCGCTCTACAATGCTCTAATATGCCCTGCTTCCCTCTCTGGATGCCAGCAACATTATCCCCGGCACGTTATGTTTAGTTAGGTTGCGCTTGGCTTGGCGGGGTTAGGACAGGTTAGGTCATGGTATATTTGTCGTTTGCGCTACGCACTGCAATGCGGTGGATGACTTCGCCCTAGTGTGCTCCAGTGTATTCTGCTTGGCTCTGTGGTGGCAAGCTACAGTGGTCTCGGCGCGTTAGGTTGAGTTACGCTACCTTCAGTTATGTTACCTTCGGCAATGTTAGGATTGGGTAGCTTCGACTATTGTGCTGTGTACTGCGATTATATGGACTTCTACGCTCTGCTGTGCTCTGCCTCATTCTGCGTGGCTCTGGGGCGTCCTACAATAGTGGTCGTGTCTCGTTATGTTGAGTAAGGCTTCGTTTGGTTACGTCACCTTTGCCTGTGTTAGGCTCGGATGGCTTCGCCTTTTCTCCTATACACTGCGAGTCATTGGACCTTGACACTCTCCTCTCCTGTAATATGTTCTACTTTGCTCTGGGGAGGTCAACAATAGCGGTCGCGGCACGCTAGGTTTAGTTAAGTTGAGTTTGGTTATGTTACGAATGGTTGAGTTAGGAGAGTATAGCCTCGAATTTTGTGCTGAACACTGCTATTCCGTTCATTTCTGCGATCTACGCTGCTATAATATGTTCAGCTTGGCTCTGGGAAAGCCGGCAATTGAGCTATCGCCACGTTATGTTGAGTCGGGCTACGATCGGTTAGGTAATGTTAGGCTCGGATAGGTTGTGATACCTTCTCCTATTGTGCTTTGCACTGCAATGCGGCGTATTTGGCCATCTACTGTGCCCTATTACATTCCGGTTGGCTCTGAGGAGCTCAGGCATAGTGGTCTAGGCTCGAAAGTTTGAGGTAGGTTACGTTTGGTCGGGTTAGATTATGTTAGGGTTGGGGAGGATTGCTTTGCAATTTTCTGCTGTGCACCGCTATTTGGCGGATTTCTGCGCTCAACTGTGCTCTGCTACACTCTGCGCTGCACCGGGGGGCCAGCAGCAGTTGTAGCGTCACGTTATGTTGGGTTATGCTGCGTTTGGTTTGGTTAGATTAGGTCAGGTTATGTTAGGATATCTACGGCCCTTGTGCTATTCACAGCAATGCGGTGGATTTCTGTGCTCTACTGTGCCCTAGTCCATTCTGCTTGACACTGTGGAGGCCAGCAATGGTGGTCTCGCCGTGTTAGGTTGTGTTAGGCTATGTCTGAATGTCTTACGTTTGGCTTGGTTAGGATATGCTACTCTGACTTTTGTGCTATTCACTTATATGCGGTTAATTTCTGGGCTATGGTGTGCCCTAATACGATATGCTTGTATCTGGGGCGGTCAGAAGTATTGCTGTCGTCACGTCATGCCTTGTTTCACTGCGTTTGGATTGGTTAGGTAAGGTCAGGTTAGGTTTGCTTATATTTGGCTTTTGTGCTCTAGACTGCAGTTCGGTGGATCTCTGAGCACCAATGTGTTCTAATATGCTCTGCCTGTCACCACGAATGCCATCAACAGCGGTGGCAGCACGTTATTCTGATTTATGCTGCGTTTTACTAGGTTAGGTCATGCCAGGTTTTGTTAAGGTGTCCTCGACTTCTGTGATGTACGCTGCTATTATGTGGACTCCTGCGCTCAACAATGCTCTACCATTCTCTCCTCGAATCGGGGCAGGCGAGAAATAGTGGGCGTTGCTCGTTACGTTGAGTTATGTTACGTTTGGTTTAGTTAGGTTCGGTTATGTTTGGATAGGCATGCTTCGACTCTCGTGCTGTACCCTGTTATTCGTTGGATTCCTATGACCTGCAGTGCTCTAGTACATTCTGCCAGGCCATGGGGAGGCCTGGAGCAGTGGCCGCGGCACGCAATTTTGAGCGATGCCACGTTTGGTTAGGTTAGCTTAGGTTAGGATATTTTCGACTTATGTGCTGTTCACTACAATGCGGTGGATTTCGGCGCACTTCTGTGCTGTAATATGTACTGTTTGTCGCTGGGGAGGCTCGCAATATTGGTCTCGGCAACTCAGGTTCTGTTATGACACGTTTGGTTAGGCTAGGCGTGTCCGGTTAGGTTATTATATCTTCGACTTCTGTGCTTTACGCTTCAGTGCGGCGGATATCTGCTCATGTTACGTTTGGTTGTGTTATGTTTGGTTAGGATCGGCTAGGGTAGCTTTGATTTCTGTGCTGTACACTGCTATTCGGTAGACTCCTGCGCTCCACTGCGGTCTAGTTTTACCTGTTTTGCACTGGGAATTTCACGTCCTACAATAGTGGTCGTGTCTCGTTATGTTGAGTAAGGCTTCGTTTGGTTACGTCACCTTTGCCTGTGTTAGGCTCGGATGGCTTCGCCTTTTCTCCTATACACTGCGAGTCATTGGACCTTGACACTCTCCTCTCCTGTAATATGTTCTACTTTGCTCTGGGGAGGTCAACAATAGCGGTCGCGGCACGCTAGGTTTAGTTAAGTTGAGTTTGGTTATGTTACGAATGGTTGAGTTAGGAGAGTATAGCCTCGAATTTTGTGCTGAACACTGCTATTCCGTTCATTTCTGCGATCTACGCTGCTATAATATGTTCAGCTTGGCTCTGGGAAAGCCGGCAATTGAGCTATCGCCACGTTATGTTGAGTCGGGCTACGATCGGTTAAGTAATGTTAGGCTCGGATAGGTTGTGATACCTTCTCCTATTGTGCTTTGCACTGCAATGCGGC
>NW_016914964.1:0-924 GCF_001483705.2 Eufriesea mexicana
AGAAGAAAATGTTTATAAAATTTGATTTTTCAGCCAGATTATATAGCATTGCAATGGCTATAAGACGCCAATAGAATCTATCCTCCTTATTTATGCAAGAAAGTTAGCTCACCAGGATATTAGAAGAAAATGTTTATACAATTTGATTTTCCATCCAGATTATATATCACTGCAATGGCTATAGCAGGCCAATTGAATCTTTCCTCCCTATTTATGTAAGAAAGTTAGCTCACCCCGTTATTAGTGCAACATGTAAATATAATTATGTTTTCCAGCCAGATTCTGTAGCATTGCAATGGAAATAGCACGACAATAGAATCTTTCCTACTTATATAAGCAAGAATGTTAGCTCACTCCGATATTAGCAAATAATGTTAATAAAATTGGATTTTCCATCCAGATTATATATCATTGCAATGGCTATAGCAGGCCAATAGAATCTTTCCTCCTTATTTATGTAAAGTTAGCACAACACGATATTATTCGAAAATGTCAATAAAATTGACTTCTCCAGCCATATTCTAGTGCACTGCAATGGCCATAGCACGCCAATACCATATTTCCTCCTTATTTGTGGAAGGAGCTTAGCTCACCACAACATAATCCGCAAAAGTCAACAAAAATGATTGTTCCCGACAGGTTCTATAGCATTACAATGGCTATAGCACGTCAATAGAATCTTTCCTCCTTATTTATGCAAGAAAGTTAGCTCACCACGGTATTATTTAAAAATGTAAATAAAGTTGGTTTTTCCATTCAGATTATAAGACATTGCAATGGCTATTGCACGCCAATAGTATCTTTCCTCCTTATTTGTGCAAGAATGTTAGCTCACGTCGGTATTAGTGGAAACTGTCTATATAATTATATTTTCCATCCATATACTATAGCACTGCTACGGATATATCGCGCCAACGGAATTTT
>NW_016914965.1:0-216 GCF_001483705.2 Eufriesea mexicana
CTTTCCTCCTTATTTAAGCATGAAAGTTATCTCACCACGATACCAGCCGTAGATGTCAATAAAAATGTATTCTCCAGCCAGATCCTATAGGATTGCAATGGCTGCAGCACGCCACTAGTGTCTCTCCTCCTTATTTATGCAACAAAGTTAGCGCACCACGATATTAGTCGAAAATGTCAATAAGATTGAATTTTCCAGCCAGATTCCATAGCATTG
>NW_016914966.1:0-265 GCF_001483705.2 Eufriesea mexicana
AAAGTTTGATTTTATTCACATTTTCGTCTAATATTGTGGTCAGCTCTCCTGACTGCGTAAATATGGATGAAAGGTTCTGTTGACATTCCCGACTAACACCGTGGTGAACAAGATTTTCTGCATATATAGGGCGGAAAGATAATTTTGGTTTGCTATAGCTATTGCATTACAGTGGAGTCTGCCTGAAAAGTTCAATTTTATACACATTTTCGACTAATATTGTGGTGAGCATGGTTTTCCGCATAAACAAGGAGGAAAGATCTGA
>NW_016914967.1:0-271 GCF_001483705.2 Eufriesea mexicana
ATGGATGTACGTATTGATGTATGTATGGATGTATAGATGGATGGATGGATTGGTGGATGGATGTGAGGATGGATGGATGTTTGGATCGGTGGATGTATGGATGGGATGATGTATGGATGGATGGATGTATGGAACGATAGATGTATGTCTGTCTGGATTTGCGGGTGGATGAATCGATGGGTGGATGAACTGAAGAACGGGTGAAAGTATGGGTGGAGGAACAGATGCACGGATGGATGGAATGGTGTATGCATGGATGCATGTATGGTTG
>NW_016914968.1:0-4721 GCF_001483705.2 Eufriesea mexicana
CCAAACATAACGCGACGAGACCGACATTGCTGGCCCATCCAGCTCCAAGGAGAGCATATTAGAGCACATTAGAGCACAGAAAGCCACCGAACAGCAGTTTACGGCACAAAAGTCAAAGATACCATAATCTAAACTGTCCCAAATTAATCTAACCAAACGCAGTATAACACAACATTATGTGCCGCGACGTATATTGATGGCCTTCGTAGAGCAAAGCGTAGCATATTGGAGCGCAATAGAGAGCAGGAATCCACCGAATAGCAGCGAATAGCACAAAAGTAGATGATATCCTGACCCAACCTGACCCAACCTGACCCAACCTGACCCAACCTATCATAACCGAACGCAGTATAGCACAACATAACGTGCGGCAAACTCTGCTTCCTGCGCCCCAAAGCCAAGCAGAATGTAGTAGAACACAGTCGATCACAGGAATCTACCACACAATAGTGTACAGTACGAAAGTCAAAGTTAACCGAACCATGCATTCCTAAACTGTCCCAACGTTACGCGACCTATCTCAACCTAACCTGACGACACCACTATTACTGCCCCCTCCCAAGAGTCGGGCAGAACTTATCAGAGGACAGTATAGCGCGGAAAACCTTATAATCGTAGTTTATATCATCAATGTCATATCTTTCCAACCTGACCCATGTTAACATAACCTAACCTAACGTAGCATAGCTCAACGTAACGTGCCGTGGCTACTATTGCTGGCCTCCCCAGTTCCAAGCAGAATATAGTAGAGCGCAGCCGACCGCAGAAATCCAGCGAACAATAGTGTATAGCATGAGAGTCAAGCCTATGCTTCCCGAACTTAACATAACCTGATATAACGAAACGTAACCTAGCACAACTTAACGTCCCGAGACAAACACTTCTGGCATTCCCAGAGCCAAGCACAATATAGTAGAGCAGATTAGAGCGTAGAGGCTCTCCTAATAGAAATGTAAAGCACGAAAGTCAGAGATCACCTGACCGAGCTTAATCAATCCTAACCTAAGTAAACATAAACTGACTGAACCTAACGTGTCTAGACCACTACTGTTAGTCCCCCAGTGCCAAGCATAACATATCAAGGGGGAGTAGAGCACATAAGTCCATAGAAACGCAGTGTATAGCAGAAAAGTCAAAGAAATCCAAACCTCACCTAAACCAACGTAACATAGTCAAACGAAGCCTAATTCAACCTAACGTGCCGAAATCACAATTGCTGTCCTCCACAGAGATACGCATAGCATATTAGAGCACAGTAGAGCGTAGAAATCGACGGAATTGCAGTGCATAGCGCGAATGAATGGGTATCCGTTCCAAACCTGGACAAACCTTTCCTAACCTAAAGAAACATAACCCAACCAAACGTGCTGCACCACTGTTGCTTGCCTCCACAGAGCCAACCAGCGAACATTATGGCGCAGTAGAGCGCAGGAGTTCACCGTATAGCAGTCTACAGCGCAAAGGTCAAAGCCATCCCTTCCTAACCTAGCCAAACGTAATGTAACCAAACGCAACCTGACCACTCCTAACGTTCCGTGACCTCTATTGCTGCCATCCTCAGAGTCAATCAGAACATACTGGAGGAGAGTAGATCGCAGAAATCCATAGAATTGCAGTGTATAGCAGAAAAGTCAAAGCCACACTAACCTATCCTAAGCAAGTGTTACCTAACCAAACGAAGCCTAACTCAACTTAGCGAGCCGCGGCAACTATTACTGGGCTCCCCAGGGACAAGCAGAATATAGTAGGGCACATTCGAGCGCAGAACCCCAGGGAATAGCAGTGTATAGCACAAAGGTCGAAGATGTCCTCTCCTAATATATCCAATCTTTACTTAACCAGACGTAGCCAAGCTAAGCCTAAGGTGCCGAGACCACTATTACACCCCAGAGTCGAGCATGTCATAGTAGTGGTATGTAGTACGTAGAAATCCACCGAATAGCAGTCAAGAGCACAAACGTGAATTCTATCCTATAATAACATATCCGAACTTAATATAAGCAAAGGAAACCTAACTCAACCTAACGTTCCGGGACCACTGTTGCTGGTCTCGCCAGAGTCCGTGCGAGTACAGTAGAGGAATGAAGAGCGCAGAAATCTAGCGCATAGTTGTGCATAGCGCAATAGTCAAAGATACCGTATTGTAAAATAACCAGAAGTAACCAAACTCAACATAACGTGACGGCACCACTACTTCTGACCTCACGAGAGCCAAGCAGAATATGCTAGAGTACCCGGGGCCGCAGGAATCAGCCGCTCTGAAGTGCAAAGCACAGAAGCCAAAGATACCCTAACCGAACCTGACGTATCCTAACCTAGCTGAACGTAGCATAGCACAACCTAACGTGCCCAGTCCGCCATTGCTGTCACCCACGTGTCCACGTAGAGAATATTAGAGCAGAGTAAAGCGCAGAAATCGGCCGAATAGTAGTTCATAGTACGAAAGTCAATGCTATCCTTTCCTAACCTAACCAAACGTAACCTAATTAAACGCAGCATACCTCTAACTAACTTGCCGAGACCATTATTGCCGGACTCCAAAGCGCCAAGCAGAACAAATTACAGCACTGTACAGCGTAGAAGTGCACCGAATAGCAGTGTATAGCACAAAAGTCATAGCTTTCATTTCCAAGCCTAACCAAACCTAACACGAGCAGACGTAATGTAATCCAAACTTACGTGCCACGACCGCTGTTGCTGTCATCACGAAAGCTAAGCAGAGTATCGCAGAGCAATGTAGAACGCTGAAATCTTCTGAGCTGCAGTGTATACCACGAGAATCATATCTATCTTGACCAAACATATTCAAGCCTGGCATAACAAAACGTAACATAAATCAACCTAACCTGTCGAGAGCACTATTCCCGGCGCCCACGGAGACGAGCAGAGTGTGGTAGCGCAAAGTAGAGCGCAGATGTCCATAGAATAGCAGAGTGCAGCAAAAAAGGCAAAGCCATCGAAACCAAACGCAGCATAACGTAACGCAAACAAGTGTAATCACTTGAATCAGTCAAGAGGAACCTAAAAAAACCATACGTGCCACGACCACCTATGCGGGCCTCCCCAGAGACAAGCGGAGGCTAGTAGAGCAACACACAGCGCAGACGTTGACCGAATAGCTGTGTATAGCGCAAGAGTCAAAGCAATGGCAACCAAACTTAACATAACCTAACCTAGCCGAACGTAACCTAACTCAATCAAATGCGCAGCACCGACATTGCTGGCCTCCCGCGAGACCAGCAGATGCAAGTACAACAGCGCAGTGCACAGATATTGGACGGATAGCAGTGTATATCACAAAATTCAAAGCTACCCTAACCGAACATATCGTAACCTAGCCACGCCACGCTTAACATAAAAGAACCTATCGCGCCCAGACCACAGTTGCTGGCCTCACCAGAGTCAAGCAGAGCATATTGGAGCACAGTAGGGCTCAGAAATCCACCGGATCGCGGTGTATGGCATAGAACGCAAAGCTGTCCTATCCTAACCTAACCAAGCGTAACATAACCGTACGTATTTTATTTCGACCTAACGTGCCGAGGCCGCTATTGCTGGCCTCCACATAGCCAAGCAGGGCATACGGGAACACAATAGAGCGCAGAAACCGCCAAAAGCAGTGCCCACCACGAGAGTCAATGGTATTCAAACCTAACCTGTCCTAACCTAACCTAACCGAACGTAGCCTAACTAAACGTAACGTGCCCAGGATACTACGGCTGGCCTCTGCAGAGCGAAGCAGAGCATATTAGACCAATGTACAGCGCACAGGACCAACGAATACCGGTTTATAGCGTAAAAGACAGATATCCTCTCCTAACCTAACCAGGCGTAACATAACCAAACGTTAGCTATCACAACCTAACGTGTCGAGACTACAGCTGCTGGAATCCCCAGAGCAAAGCAGAACATACTAGAGCACTGTAGGGCGCTGAAATCAACCGAATAGTAGCGTACAGCACGAAAGTCAAAACTACCACCTTCTAACATATACAACCGTAATACAAAGAACCGATAGCATAACACAACCTAACGTGCCGCGAAAACTTTTCTCGCGTCACCAGAGCGAAGCAGAACATAATAGTGGATAGTAGAATGCAGAAATCCGTAGAATCGCAGGGTATGTCACAAAAGTCTAAGCAAACATAGCCCAACACAAACCAACAGGACCTAACCAAACCTAGGATAACTCAACATAACGTGCCGCGAACACTATTGCTGGATTCTCCACGGCCATCCAGGAAGTAGTAGGGCACAGTTGAGTGTAGAAATGCACCGGATATCAGAGTATACAGCTAAAGTCAAATCTATACAAACCTAACCCAATCTAACGTAACGCAGCCAAACATAGCATAGTGAACATAACTGGACGAGACCACTATTACTGGCCTCCCCAGAGTCGAGCAGAGTAAAGTGGAGCAACGTGGGGAGTATAAATCCAACGAACAGCAGCGTATAGCACAAAAGTCAAAACTATACTCTCCTAACCTCTCCAAACGTAATATAACGAAGCGCAGCCTGACTTATCCTCAGGAGCAGAGGCCACTGTTACTGGCCTTCCCAGAGTCAAGCAGAACACATTAGAAGACAGCGCAGCTCAGAAATCCAAGGAACAGCTGTGTATATCAGAAAATGCGATGGTGCCCTAACATAACCTGACCAATCCTGGCGTAACAAAACGTAGACTAACTATATCTAACGACCCGAGTCCACCATTACTG
>NW_016914968.1:5513-11681 GCF_001483705.2 Eufriesea mexicana
CGCAGGACTCGGCGCTCACTAGGCCGCGCCGGAAAATGCTATAGCGTGTGCTGCGCCGTTTCCCAGCCCTCCCCAATGTGATGACATCACGTCTCACGTTCCTGCCTGATACGACACTGGTACTCCCCGAAGCACCCGTGCCCGGTTAGGAACTGTGTCAGGCGGAAGTTGCCCCATTGCCGCTGCGCGCCCATGCACGCAGAACGGGGAGCACGGGCCCCATCGTCCGGTGCCTCCGGCTGATCGGCTTCCCCAGCCGAGCTCGCCCGGCGGTCATAACGGGCCGTCGGAAACTTCGCCTCAACGAAACGGCCCATCCTTCAGGAGCACCGTCGGTGCCCCGGTGGAGGAGTCCGTATACGCTGTACACCCCCCCCCCCAAGCAGATCGAACGGTGGAATACCCGCCACGACGATCGACGCCTGGTAGGAAACCGTGCGGTATCCGCGCACGACCCTGGTCCCCATGCAGTTAGCGTCTCATCGGTGAATCGCCCGAAATCCAGACTAACCAAATCTCACCAAGCATAAACCAACTCAACCTAACGTGCCTTGAAAGTTATTGCTGCCATCCCCGGTGCCAGGTAGAAAATAATAGCGCACTCTAGAGCGCTGAAAGCCACTAAATAGCAGTGTACAGCACAGAAGTCGCAGATATCCTATCCCAACCTGACCTACCCTATCCTAGCAAAACGTGACATAACTCAAACTAACGTGCATAGACAACTATTGCTGCTCTGCCGAGAGCCAACCAGAACATAATAGATGAGATTAGAGGGCAGAAAACCATAGAAAAGCTGTGAATAGCACAAACGTTACAGCCAACATAACCAAACTTAACCTACGCTAACCGAACAAGGCGTAACATGACTTAACCATACGTGCCGTCACCACTATTGCTGGCCACCACTGGGCGAGGCAGAACACATTCGTGCACAGTGGAGCTCAGGAATCAACCGTATAGCACTGTACATAGCAAAAGCAAAGTTCCCCATCCTTCCATGACCAAACGGGACGTAACCAAACGTAACCTAACTCTCCCTGACATGTCGAGACCACTTTTGCTGACCTCCCCAGAGCCAAGTAGAACATCCTAGTGATGGGTAGAGCGCAGAAATCCATAGAATCGTAGTGCACTGCACAATAGTCGATGTTACACTGTCCTAACATAGCCATACGTAACACAACCGAACGTCGCATAACTCAATCTAACATGCCGAGACCATCACTACGAGCCTCCGCAGGGCAAAGCAGAATATACTTGAGCGCAGTAGAGCGCCGTAGTCGGCCACATTGCAGTGTACAGCACAAAAGTGGAAGATATACTTATCCAACCTGTTCAACCCTAACCTAACCGAACCTAGCGTAATTCACCATAATGAGGCAAGACTAGTATTGCTGGTCACCCTAGGGCCAGGCAGAGCTTATTATAGCAATCTGGAGCTCAGAAATCCACCCACTGGCGGCGTATCGCATAAAAGACAAAGCTATCCTATCCAAACCTAACACAACGTGACATAAACATACGTATTCCATCTGAACCTAACGTGCCGAGACCGTTATTGTTGGCCACGCCATAGCCAAGCAGTACATACTAGCACACAATACAGCGCAGAAATCCACAGAAAAACGGTTTGCACACAGTAAGTCGAAGCTATCCAAACCTAACCCATACTAACGTAACACAGCGGAACGTAGCATATCTAAAACTAACGTGCCGAGACCACAATTGGCGGCCTCTCCACAACCAAGAACAGCATATTAGAGCACAATAGAGAGCAGAAATCCAGAGAACGGCAGTGTATAGCACAAGAGCCGAAGCTTTCCTGTCCTAACCTATACAAAAGTAGCACAACCAATCGTAGCCTAATTCAACATAACGTGCCGATACTACTCTTGCTAACCTCGCTAGAGCTAAGTAGAGCATATTACAGCAATGCAGAGCCCAGAAATCCACCGAACAGCGGCGTACAGTGTAAAAGTCAAAGCTATCCTATCGTAACCTATCCCAACGTAATATTACCAAACGCAACCTATCACAACCTAAAGAGCCGAGGCCACTATTAATGGCAACCCCAGATTCGAGCAGAGTATTCTGGAGCACGGCAGAGCGCAGGAGTCCACCGAATATCATCGTATAGCACGAAAGATGCAGCTGTCAAAGCCAACCCAAGGCCAACGTATCCCAGCCAAATTGAGCATAACTCAACCTAACTCGACGACACCACCATTCCTGGCATCCCCAGAGCGAAGCAGATCTTATTTTGTCACAGTAGAGCGCAGAAATCCCTCGAAGAGCAGTGTATAGCACAGAGGTCAAAGCTATCCTAATAAAACCTGTCCCAACGTAGCGACGGCAAGCGCAACATGACTCAAACTATCGTGCCGAGACCAACAATCCTGGCCCCCAGAGCAAAGCAGAACATGCTACAGCACAGTAGAGCGCAGAAACTCGTCGTTTTACTGTATATATCACAAAAGTCAAAGCTAACCTGTCCTTACCTAAGCAAACTTGACGCAGTCACACGCAACCTAACCCTTCCTAACGTGCCGAGACATCTATTGCTGCCATCCTCTGAGCGAAGCAGGACATGTTAGAGCAGTGCAGCTCGCAGGAGTCCATAGAATCGCAGTGCATAGCATAAAGGTCAATGCTACCCTAACCCAACATAACCATATGTAGTATAACCAAACGTTACACATCATAACCTGACGCGCAGAGGCCACTGTTGCTGGCCTCAACAGAGCCGAGCAGACCATACTAGAGCACAGTAGAGCGTAGAAATTCACCGTATAGCCGTGAACAGCACAAAAGTAAAAGCAATCCTGTCCTAAAGTAACCCAAATTAACCTAAATGTTCCTAACGTACCGAGACCTCAATTGCTGCCCTCCTCAGAGCCAAACAGGGTATAGTAGTGCAATGGAGAGCGCATATATCCACGGAAGAGGCGTGTATAGCGCAAATCTCAAAGTAATCCTATACGAACATAGCCGAACGTAACATAACCTAACGTTACATACATCAAGCTTACGTCTCTACACTACAATTGCTGACCTCCCCAGAGCCAAGCTGAATATAGTAGAGCGCAGTAGAGGAAGAAATCCACCGCGTTGAAGTATAACAGTAGGAGATATCCTAACATAACCCGGCCTAGCTTATCCTTACCAAACGTAACCAAGCCAAACCTAACGTGCCTAGCCGGCTATTGCTGGAATCCCCATCGCTAAACAGGGCATATTAGGGAACAGTAGAGAGCAGAGGTCCATAGAGTCGCAGTGCACAGCGCAATAGTCGAAGCAGCCCTGACCTAACGTAGCCAAACGTAACACTACCAAACGTAGCCTAACAAGACCTATCGCGCCAAGACCACGAATTCTGGCGTCCCAAGATCCCAGCAGAGTATTGTAGAGCAACGTAGAGCGTAGAATCCCAAGGAATAGCAGGGCATAGCACAAATGTCAAAGATACCTTAACATAAACTGCCCAAGCCTAACATAACTAAACGAAGAATATTTATACCAAACCAGCCGTTACCCCTATTGCTGTCCTACAGATAGCCAAGCAGAATATACTAGAACACAGTAGAGCGCAGAAATCCACCGAATAGAACTGTAGAGCACAACTGTCAAAGCTATCCTATCCAAACCTAACAAAACCTTGCCTGACCAAACGTAGCCTATCTGATACAAACGTGCCACTACCACTGTTGCTGGCTTCCCCAGAGTCAAGCGGATAATAGTAGAGCGACGAAAAGCGCAGAAATCCGCGGAATAGCTGTTTATAGGGCAAAAGTCGAAGTAATCTTATCCTAACATAACCAGACGAAACATAACCAAACGTAACCTAACTCAAACTAACGTGCCTACACCACTACTCATGACATGCCCAGAGCAAAGCAGAAAATATTAGGGTAGAGTAGAATGCAGAAATCCGCCGCATTGAACTGTAAGGCAGACAAGTAGAGGATAACATAACTCAACGTGACCTAGCCTTACATAACAAAGCGTATCCTACCCCAACGTAACGTGTCTAGCCAACTATTGCTGTTCTCTCCATCGCCAAGAAGATCATATTATAGGAGAGTAGAGCGCAGGGGTCCACACAACGACAGTGTATAGCAAAAAAGTCAAAGCTATCCTAACCTGATACAAACTAACCTAACCTGATGAAATGCAGCCTAGCTCAAGCCCGTCTGCCGAGACAACCATTGCTGGCTTGCCAGATCCCACCAGAGTATATTAGAGCACAGCGGAGCGCCGAAATCCACCGAATAGCAGTGCATAACCCAAAAGCCCAAGCTACCCATCCCCGGCCTAACCAAATGCATCATAAGAAAACGTAGCATAACTAAAGATAACATGCCGAGACAACTATTGTCGGCCTCCGCAGTGCCAAGCAGAAAATACTAGGGCACGATGGAGATCAGAAATCAACATCATTGCAGTTTATATCTCAGAAGTCAAGGATATCTTGGCCAAACCTTATCTAACCTGACCTAACCAAACTCAACATAGCTCAACTTAAAGTGCAGCGACCACTATTGCAGACGTCCTCATGGAAAAGCTGAATATGATGGATCACAGTAGAGCGCAGATCTCAGAAGAATAGCAGTGTTGGGCGCAGAAGTCAAACCCACTCTTACCTAAGCCAACCTAACCTAACCTTGCCAAACGTAATCCAACTCAATCTGACTGTACGCGACCAGCATTGCTAGCCTCCCCAGAGCCAAGCAATGCATGGTAGAGCGCAGAAATCCATAGAAACGCAGTGTATAGCAGAACAGTCAAAGCTATCCAAACATAACTCAAACAAGCATAACCTAACGAAGCGTAGAATAACTTAACGTGACTAGCGGCAACCGCTATTGCTGGACAACACAGGCCCAAGCATTACTAACTTGAGCACAGTAGAACGCAAAAATCCACCAAACAGCAGTGTATATAGCAAAAGCCAACACATGGCAATTTATAACGCAAAAGTCGAAGACACAATGGCGAAACCTAACCTATCGTAACGTAACCCAAACTACCGTGCTGCCACCACAATTTCTGGCGTCCCCAGAGATAAGCAGGATGAGATAGAGCGCATTAGAGTGCAGAAGTACATAGTAAAGCAGTGTTGAGCACAAAAGTCAATGATATCCTAACCTAACACAACCTAAACTAGCCTAACCAAACGTAATATAACCAAACCTATTGTGCTACGACCAGTATGGCTGGCCTCCACAGAGTCAAGCAGAACATAATAGGGAGAACAGAGAGCAGAGATCCAGCGAATAGCGGTGCACGCCACAAATGTCGAAGCTATACAAGCCTAACCCATTCAAGCGTAGCACAGACGAACGTAACATATCATGACCTAATGTGCATGAAACGATACTGCTGACTTCCCCAGAGCCAAGCAGAATATACTAGAGTACAGCAAAGCGTAGAAATTCGCCGCATTGCAGTGTAAAGCAGAAACTTATTGGGATCGAGGATCCAAAACCTAACCTGACCTAACCTAACACAACCAAACGTAGCTTAAATCAACGTAACTTGACGGGACCCCTATTGCTGGCGTTCCCAGAGAAAAGCTGAAAATGTTAGGGCAAAGCAGAGCGTAGAGATCCACAATATATCAGTGTATATCAAATAAGATAAAGCCGCCCTAGCCAAACATAAAGTAACCAATCCAAGCAATACGTAGTATAACTAAACCAATCGAGCCGGCACCACCATTGCAGGCCTCACAAGAGAGAAGCAGAACACATTAAAGCACTGCAGAGCGCAGAAATCGACCGAATGGGGGCGTACAGCACGAAAGCCGAAGACATCCTGACCAAACGCATCCCAACCTTACCTAACCAAACGGAACCTAACAAAACAGCGTATAGCACAAAGGTAAAAGCTATCCTCTCCTAGCCTAACCAATCGACACATACCCAAACGTAGCATAACACAATCCAGCAATGAGCGACCACTTTTGCTGGCCTCCCACGAGTCGAGCCGAGGATGGTAGAGCAGAGTAAAGCGCAGATATACACCGAATGGCAGCCTCCACCTGGAAAGTCGAAGCTATCCGAGAATAACCCGAAAAAAATAACATAACCAAACGTAGTATAACTGAAACTGACGTGCCGAGACCTCTACTTCTGGCATACCCAGAGCCAAGCAGAGCATATTAGA
>NW_016914968.1:11912-21823 GCF_001483705.2 Eufriesea mexicana
GATATCCTAACCTAACTTGACATAAATGCGCCTAACCAAACATAGAAAACCTAAACCTAACAAGCCGAGACCTCTATTGCTGGCCTCCACAGACCCAAGCAGCACATGTTAGAACACAGTTGATCGCAGAAATCCACCGATTAGCAGTGTATAGCGCAAAAGTCAAAGTAGTCGCATCCTAACCTAACGAAACGTGACACAGCCAAGCGCAACATAAACAACCTAACGCGCCTAGACCACTTTTGCTGATATCCTCATCGCCAAAATGAACATATTGGTGGAGCGGTGTGCGCAGAAGTCGATAGTATGGCAGTGTATAGCAGAAAAGTCAAAGCCATCCTATCCTGACCCGAACTGACCTAACCTGACCAAACGTAACGTAACTGAAACTAATCTGCCGAAAACAATATTGTATTGCTGGCCCACCGAAAGCGAAGCTGAACTTCTTAGAGCTCAGTAGATTGCATATATCGGCCGAAAAGCAGTGTATAGCGCAAAAGTCATAGCATCCCTTGCTTAACCTATACAATCATATCACAACCGAACGTAACCTAACCCAAACTAACGTGCCTAGACAACTCTTTCTGGATTCCCCAGAGCCCAGCGGAATATATTAGAGGAGAGTAGAGAGCAGAGATCCATGGAATCGCAGTGTATGGCAGAAAAGTGATGGCTATCCAAACATAACACAAGGATTCATGGCCTAACCAAACGTAGCCTAACATAACCCAACGTGCCGAGGTCAACATTAATGGACAACCCGGGGTCGAGCAGAGTATAGTACAGCAATGTGGGCGTAGGAATAAAACGAATAGCAGTGTACGGCACAAAAGTCAAAGACGTGCTGACCAAACCGAACCTAACGTAACCTAACCAAACGTGACATAACGAAAACTAACGTGCCGCGGCCACTGTTGCTGGCGTACCCTGAGACAAGCAGAATATGGTAGAGCACAGTAGAACGCAGACGTCCATAGAATTGCAGGATTGAGGAAAAAAGTCAAAGCTATCCAGACCAAACCAAAGCAACCTAACCCCGCGAAACGAAATCTAACCCAATCCAACATGCCGCGACCAGTATAGCTGGCCTCCAAGTAGCCTAGCGGAGCATAATGGAGGCTAGTAGAGCGCAGGTATACATAGAATCGCAGTGCATAGCAGAAATGACGCAGCTACCCAAACCTAACCATAGCTAACGTAACATAGCCAAACGTCGCATATCTCAAACAAACTTGCGAGACCATTATTTCTGTCCTCCCGATAGCCAAGCGGAACAAACTAAAGCACAGTAGAGCGAAGAAATCCACCGCATTTCAGTGCGCAGTGTAAAAGTCAAAGTCTATTTCTGGCCTCCCCTGAGTCGAGCAGAGTAGAATAGAGCAATGTAGAGCATAGATATCCAGCGAATGGCAGCGTATATCACAAAAGTCGAAGCAACCCTATCGTAACCTAACCAAACGGAACATAACACAACCTAACGTGACGAGACCACTATTGCTGGCACCCGCAGAGAAGGGCAGAATATGCTAGCGCACCGTAGAGCGTAGAAATCAACCGCATTGCAGTGCATATCACAAAAGACGAAGGCAGCCTGACCAAACATAATCTAACCTAACCTAACCAAACGAAACTTGCCTCGATCACTATTATGTTACATTTGCGAGGTTGGGTTAGGTATAGTTCGATTATGATATCCATGACCTTCTTCTATACACTGTGCTTCTATGGATTTCTGAACTCTCCTGTCCCCTAATCTATGCTGCTCGGCTCTGGTGATGCCAGCAGTAGTGGACACGACACGATAGGTTGAGTTAGTTTGCTTTTGGCTATGTTACGCTTTGTTATGTTATGGCAGTGTAGCCCTGACTTCTTTGCTACGCGCTGCTACTCGAAGAGTTTCAGCTTCCTACTGTGCTCTAATATTTTCTACTGGACTCTAGGGATGCTAGAAATTGTGGTCTCATGACGTTAGGTTGTCTTCGGTTATGTTTGGTTAGTTAAGATTACGCTATGTTCGGTTGCGGCAGCTTTGACATTCATGCTATATACCGTTATGCGCTCGTCTGTTCTCTACAACATTCTGCTTGCCCCTGTGGAGGCTAGCAGCAGTTGTTTCGGCACGTTGGTTTGAGCAATGTTACGTTTTGTGATGTGAGGGTTTGTTAAGTTAGGATACAGTAGTTTCGACTTTTGTGCTATACACTGACATTTGATGAATCCCTGCGTTCCTCTATGCTCAAGTACGTTCTGCTCGGCTCTGGGGAGGCCAGCAATTGTAGTCTCGGCACGTTAGATAGGGATATGTTACGCTTATTACCCTAGATTTGTCTATGTTAGCATAAGGTAGCTACGACCTATGTGCTATACACTGCTGTTCGGTGGATTTCTGCGCTCTAATGTCCTCTATTACATTCTGCTTGGCGCTGGTGCGGCCGGCAATAGTGGTCGCGGCACGTTATATTGAGATATGTTACGTTTGGCTAGGTTGCGTTGCTTTGGGTTAGGTTTGGGTAGCTTTGACTTTTCCTTTATACGTAGATATTGTATGGATTTCTGCGCTCTGCTCTCCTCTAGTAACTTCTGCTGGACTCTGGGGAGGACAACAGTTATGGTCCCAGCACGTTACCTTGAGTTAGGCTACGTTTGGTTAGGTTAAGTTTGGTCAGGCTATGTTGGCATATCTTCGACTTTTGTGATATAAACGGCAATGGGTTGGATTTGTGGGCTCTACTGCGATCTCCTGTATTGGGCTTTGCCCTGGGGAGGCCAGAAACAGCTGTCCCGGAACGATTGGTAGAGTTATGTTACGTTTGGTGTTTTAAAGGCTGGTTTTGTTAGTATAGGGTAGTTCCGACACTTGCGCTGTACACTGCTATTCGTTGCGTTTCTGCGTTCTACTATGCTCTAGTTTGACCTATTTGTCCCTGGGGAGGCCAGCAATTCCGTTCTCGGCTCGTCAGTTTGTGATAGGATACGTTTGGCAACGCAAGGTTAGGATAGATATAACCTTTGTGCTCTACACTGCTATTCGGTGGACTTCCGTGACCTACTCTCCTGTAGTATGTTCTGCTGGGCTCTGGGGATGTTAGCAATATCTGTCGCGGCACGTTAGATTGAGCTAGGTTACGTTTGGTCGTGTTATGATTTTCCATGTTCGGATTGTATAGCTCTGAATTTTTGCTACACACTGCCATTCGGTGCATTTCTGCTCTCTACTGTGCTCCATCATGTTCTCCTAAGCAATGGGTAGGCCAGCAGTTATGGTCTCGTCACGTTAATTTGAGTTAGGCTGCGTTCGGTTACGTTATGATAGGACAGGTTATGCCAAGATATCTTCCACTTTTGCGCTATGTACGACAATGAGGTGGATTCCTGCTCCCTGCTGTTCTCCAGTGTCTTCTGCTTGGCCCTGAGAGGCCAGCGATAGTGTCTTGGGCACTTTAGGTTGGGTTCGGTTACGTCCGGTTATGTTACGTTTGGTTAAGTTGGGGTAGGGTGGCTATGACTTTTGTGCTATACACTGCGATTCTATGGATTTCTGCGCTCTTGTCTCCTCTAATATTTTCTGCTTGGCTCTGGGGATGGCGGCTCTAGTGGTCTCGCAAATTAAGGCTGTGCTATGTCACGTTTGGTTACGTTTCGTTTGAATAGGTTAGAACGGGACTGCTTTGGCTATTGTCTTGTACACTGCTCTTCGGTGGTTTCTGCGCTATACTCTGCTCTAGCTTGTTCTGCTTCACCTTGGGGAGGCGAACAATAGTGCCCTCGGCACGTCATGTTGGTGTAGGTTGTGTATGGTTACGTTACGTTTGGTGCGGTTAGGAACGATGGCTCTGACTTCCGTGCTATACACTCCTTTTCGGCGGATTTCTGCGCCCTACTGTGCTCTAATATGCTCTGCATGGCTGCGTGGAGGCCAGCAATAGTACCCCCGGTAGGTTATGTTTAGTTAAGCCACGTTTGGTATGGGTAGGATGGATAAGACTTGGTTACGGTTGCTCTGACCATTGTGATATACGCTTCTTTTCGTCGCCTTTCTGAACTCTACATAGCTTTACTGCACCCTGCCCGACTCTGGTTTGGGCAGCTTAGGGGCCGTGGCACATTACCTTGTGCTACGTTACGCGTGCTTAGGTTAGGTTAGGATAGGCTTTGCTGGGATATCTTAGACTCTTGTGCTATACGCTGTTATAAGTTAATTTCAGCGCCCTACACTCTTCTAATATGTTCTGCTTGGCACTGGGGAGGCCAGCAATCGACGTCGGGGCAGGTAATTTTGAGTTATATTACGTTCGGTTAAGTTACGCTAGCTTGGGTCAGGTACGGACAGCATTGGCTTTTCGTTGCACACTGCTCTTCTATGGACTTCTGCGCTATAATGTGCTCTAGCTACAATGTGCTTTTCTCTGTTGACGCCCGGAATAGTGGTCGAAGCACCTTAGGTTGAGTTATGTTACGTTTGGTTAGGTTGGCTTTGGCTATGCAATATCGCCTTCTTTTGTGCTATACTCCGATATTCTGTGGATCTCTGTGTTCTAATGTTTTCTGCTTGGATCTGAGGAGGCCAGCAGTAGTGGCCTCTGCTTGTTAGGCTTCGTTACGCTACGTTCGGTTACGTTAAGTTAGGACAGGTTAGGATAGGACATATTTGACTTTTGTGCTATACACAGGAGTGCTGTAGGCAACAGTACACTACTGTGCTCTGCTTGCCTCTGGGGATTCCAGCAATAATGGTCTCTGAAAGTTAGATTCAGTCATGTTACGTTTGGGTAAGTTACACTTTGCTTGGTTAGGATAGGATAGCTACGACTTTGTGCTATGCACTGCTATTCGGATTACTCCTGCTCTCTACGTTGCTCTATTATACACCGCACGAATTTCGGGCGGTCATCGTGACGCATTAGGTTGTGTTAGGTTACTTTAAGTTAGGTTAATTTGGGATAAGTTTGGTTAGGACAACTTTGGCTTTCGTGCTATAAACAGCTATTCGTCGGATGTCTGCCCTCCAGTGTGCTCTGACGTGTTCTGCTTGGTTCTGTGGTGGCCAGTAAGGTTAGTCTCTGCACGTATGTGTGAGTTAGGTTGCGTTCCGTTATGTTAGGTTGGGAAGGTTTGGCCAGGATTTCTTTGACTTTTGTGCTATACACTGCTCTTCCGTTAAATTCTATGACATACTGTGCTCTACTACATTCTGCTTGGCTGTGGGAAGGCCAGGAACAAAGGTGACGTTGCGTCATATTAAGCTATGCTACGATTGCTTATGTTACGTTTGGTCGGGTTACGTTTGTTTATCTACGGCCATTGTGCTACTCACTGCAGTGCTGTGGATTTCTGTGCCCCACTGTGCTCTAGTCCATTCTGCTAGTCTCTGCGGAAGCCAGCAATAGTGATCTCGGCGCGATAGGATGAGTTACTCTACGCTTGGCTAGGTTACGTTACGTCAGGTTTGTATAGGGTATCATCGACTCTTGTGCTACACACTGATATTCGGTGGATCTCTGCGCTCTATATTGCACATCTATACTCTGCTGGACTCAGGGGAGGAGAGCAGTAGCGGTCGCGGCACGCTAGGCTGTGTACCGTTACGTTTGATTATGTTAGGTTAGTTTATGTTTAGTTAGGATAGCTTCGACTTTCGTGCTACACACTGCTATTCGGTGCATTTCTGCTCTCCACTGTACTCAACAATATTCTGCTTGGCCCTGGGGTGTCCAGGAATAGTGGCCGCTCCGCCTTAAGTTCATTTATGTTACGTATGGTTAGGTTATTTTTGCTTGGGCTATGTTTGGACAGATTTGGATTTTCTGCTATACACTGAGATTCTATGAATTTCTGCGCCCCACTCTCCTCTAGTATGCTCTGCATGGCTCTGCGGAGGTCAGCCATGTTAGTCTCGGCAGGTTAGGTTGAGTTACGTCACGTTCGGTTAAGTTAGATTTGCTTGGTTTAGGCTAGGGTGGCTTTGACTTTCGCGCTATACACTGCTATTCGGTGGATTACTGTGCTCTACATTTCACAACCATCCTCCGCTCGACTCCTTGGTAGCCAGCTATAGTCGTCACGGCAAGTTGGCTTGAGATATGTCATGTTTGGTTACGACACAGTTTGTTAGGTTAGGACAGGATAGCTTCGACTTTTCAGCTATACAGGGAGATTCTATGGATTTCTGCGCTCTACTTTCCCTAATATGTTCCTCTTGGCTGTGGGGAGTCTGGCAATAGTGGTCGTTAGGTTTAGCTAGGCTACGTTCGGCTATGTTACGTTTGGTTATGCTAGGAGGGGAAAGCTCTGACTATTTTGCTATACAGGGTTACCCGGTGGATTTCTGCGATCTAATGCGCCCTATTGCGTTCAGATTGGCTCTGGTATGGCCAGGAATAGTGATCTCGGCACGATACGTTTATATATGCTATGTTCGTCTAGGTCAGGTTAGCTCGGGTTGGGTTAACATGTCTTCGAATTTCTGCCATACACTGCTATTCTATGGATTTCTGCGCCATAGCCTCCTCTAGTACGACCCTTTTGACACCGGGAAGGCAAGGAATAGAGGTCGCGGCAAGTTACGTTGAGTTAGATTACGTACGGGCAGGTTATTCTTGGTTGGATTAGGCTGGGGTTGCTTTGATATTTGTGCTCAACTCTGCTATTATATGAACTTCTGCGCTCTACTGCGCTCTATCATATTCTACTTGTTCCTGGGGACGCGAGGAATAGTGGTCGTGACGAACCAGGTTGAGATAGGTTACGTTCGGTTTGCACATGTTAGGTTAAGTTTGTTTCGGTTATCTTCGACTCTTGTCCTATACACTGCTATTCGGTGGATTTGTGAGCCCTACTGTGCTCTAGTATGCTCTGCTTGGCTCTGGGGAGGCCAGTAATATTGGTAACAGCACGTTATGTTGAGTAAGGCTACGCTTGGCTAGGTTACGTTGGTTTGGGTGGAGTTCGGGTAGCTTTGACTTTTCTGCTTTACAAATGCGATTCATTGCATTTCGCCGCTCTACCCTCCTCTAATGCATTCTGCATCGCTGTGTGGTGGCCAGCGTTAGTGGTCGCGGCACGTTAGTCTGTGATATGATACGTTTGGTTATTTTACGATTGGTTAGGTTAAGTTTGGATATCCTTGACTTTTCTGCTTTACACTGAAATGCGGTGGGCTCCTGTGCCCCTCTGTGCTCTAGTATACTCTCCTTGCCTATATGGAGGCCAGTAATAGTGGTCCCTTGGCGTTAGGTTGGGATAGGCTACGTTTGGCTTTGTTAAGTTAGCTTTGGTTAGTTCAGGGTTACTGCGACTTTTCTGCAATACAGTGCACTTCTATGGACTTCTGCGCTCTGCTCTCTTCTATTATGCTACGCTTGGTACTGTGGAGGCCAGCAATACTGGTCGCGGCACGCTAGGTTGGGTTAGGCTGCGTTGGGATAAGTTTAGTTTGGATGTGTTAGGTTAAGGTATCTTTGGCTTATGTGCTGCACACTGTGGTTCATTGGATTTCTGTGCTCTAGCCTCCTCTAGTATGTACTGTTTGACTCCGTGGAGGCCAGCAACACAGGTCGCGGTATATTAGGTTGTGCTACGTTACAAAATGTTATGTTACGAATGGTTACGTTAGAAGGGGGTTGCTTTGGCTCTTGTGCTATACACTGCTATTCGGTGGATTTCAGCGCCCCACCGCACTCCACTGCATTATGCTCGGCTCTGGGGAGGCAACCAATAGCGGCCTCGGCCCGTTACGCCTTGTTATGCTGCTTTCGGTGATATTAAGTTTGGGTACGTTAGGATATGATAGCTTTGACTACTGTGCTAGGCACAGCGATTCTGTTGATTTCTGCTCCCTACTCCCCACTAATATGATCTGCATTGCTTTGTGAAGGGCGGCAGTAGTTGTCGCGGCACGTTGGGTTGAGGTAGATAACGTTTGGTTGCGTTCCGTTATGTTAAGTTTGGTTTCGATAGCTTTGACCTTTGTGCTATACACCGATTATCGGTGGATTTCTGAGCTCTAAGTCGCTCTACTATGATTTTCTTGTCTCTGGGAAAGACAGCAATACTGGTCTAGGCACGTTAGGTTGAGTTATTCTACGTTTGGTTAGGTTAGGTTACGTCAGTTTAGTTTAAGGTATCACCGACTTTTCCGCTACACACTGCTATTCGGTCGATTTCTGCGCTCTACCTTGCACATCTATACTCAGCTCGACTCAGGGGATGGGAGCAGTAGTCTTCGTGGAACGCTAGGTCAAGTTAGGTTATGTTTGGTTAGGTTATGTTTGGATAGGTTACGTTATGCTACGTTTGGTTAGGATTTCCTTGTCTTTCGTGCTGTACACTGTTATTGGGTGGATTTCTGCGATCTACTGTGCTGTACTACATTCTGTATTTCTCTGAGGCGTCTAGGAGCGCTGGTCGATGCATGCTATATGGAGCATTGCTACGTGTGGTTAGGTTTGGATTGGTCAGGTTAGGTTAGGATATCTTGGCCTTCTGTGCTGTTCACTGCAATGCGGTTGATGTCTGCGAGCTGCTCTGCTCTAGTACACCGTGCTTGTTTCAGTGGAGGTCAGCAATAGTGTTCCCGCCACGTAAGGTTGAGTAAGGTTGCGGTTGTATGCGTTAAGTTTGGCTAGGTTAGGGTTGGCTACATTGACCTCTGTGCTATTCACAGCTATTCGGTGGTTTTCAGCGCCCTGCATTGCTCCGCTGTACTTTGCTCGTCTCAGGGGAAGCGAGAAGTAGTGGTCGTTGCACGTTACGTAGAGCTGTGTTACGTTTGGTTATGTTAGGATTGGTTAAGTTAGGAGATGATAGCTTCGACTTTTGTGTTATACACTGCTATTCTGTGCATGTCTGCGCCCCACTGTGGTCTGGTATGTTCAGGTTGGCTCTGGGAAAGACACCAATAGCGGTCAAGGCACGCTATTCTGTGTTAAGCTACGTTTGGTAGGGTTAAGTTGGGTCAGGTTACGTTCTGATATCTTTGACTTTTGTTCCGTTCACTGACATTCGGGGGCTTTATGCGCTCTACTGTGACCTAGTACGCCCTGCTTTGGCGTGTGGAGGCCAGAAACTGTGGCAGCGGCGCGTCAGGTGGGGTCAGGATACGTTCGGTTATGTTTGGTTTGTTTGAGTTAGAACGGGATGTATTTGACTCCGGTGTTGTACACTGAAACGCGGTGCATCACTGCTCTCTACATTGCTCTACCATACTCTGCTCGTGTCTGAGGTGGCCTGTAATAGTGTGACCGACACGTTAGTTTGAGTTAGGCAACGTTCGCTTAGGCTATGTATGTTTGTGTTAGGTTAGGTTAGAATCGACCCCCGCGGTATGCACTGCTTTTCTGTGGACACATGCGCACTACAGTGCTCTCCTGTTTTCTGCCTGGCCCAGGAGCGTCCAGCAATATGTTCTACTGTCTCCTTCTTAGCTCTGGCGAGGCCAGCAATACATATCTCGGCACGTTTGGTTGAGTTACGTTACGTCTGGCTAGGTTATGTTTGTTTGGTATAGGTTAGGGTAGCATTCACTTCCGTGGTATACACTGCTCTTCTGTGGACTTCCGCGCTCGACTGTGCTCTACCTTAACCTGCTTGTCTCTGGGAAAGCCAGCAATAGTGGTCCAGGCACGTAAGGTTAGGTTAGGATACGTTTGATTTTATTAACCCTGGATAGGTTAGGAAATCGTAGCTTTGACTTTTTCGGTATACACCGCTATTCGGACGATTTCTGCGATCTATATTACTCTAGTATACTTTGGCTGTCTCTGTGGAAGTCAGCAATAGTGGTATAGGCACTCTATGTTGGGATAGGTTACGTTTGGATGTGTTGCGCTTGGTTAAGTAAGCCCTGGGTAGCTATGGCTTTTGTGCTACAAAACTCCTTTTCGGTGTATTTCTACGGTCTACATAGCCCTATC
>NW_016914969.1:0-239 GCF_001483705.2 Eufriesea mexicana
AAATACAATTTTATTGACGTTTTCGACAACTATCGTGGTGGCCTAACTTTCCTGCTTCAGCAACTAGGAAAGATTCTACTGGCGTTCTACAGCCATTGCAATGCTATGGAATCTGGCTGGAAAATACAATATCATAGACATTCTTGACTAATATCGCGGCGAACTAACTTTCTTGCATATATAGGGATGAAATATACCATTGGCACGCTACAGCCATTGCAAAGCTACAGAATCTGGCT
>NW_016914970.1:0-434 GCF_001483705.2 Eufriesea mexicana
GGCGTTGTATACACCACGATATAACAGATTATAGATTTTGAATAAACTTATTCCCTGGCAAGCCGATGGCTGTACTTGCCATTGGATTGAAGTCGTTATGCGATCTATTTACCATGCTACAGCACGTTATAGATTTTGAATAGACCTATTCCCTGGCAAGTAGATGGCTGTACTTGCCATTGGGTTGCAGGCGATAGGCGATCTAATCACCAAGCTATATGAAATTATAGATTTGGATGCACGTATTCTCTTGCAAGTAGATGTCTGTACTTGCCATTGTTTGAAGGCGTTATGCGATCTATTCTCCATTCTAAAACAGGTTATTGATTTTGAATTGACCTATTCTCTGTAAAGTAGATGGCTGTACTTGACATTGGATTGAAGGCGTTAGGAGATGTATTCTCCAAGCTATAACAGATCATAGATCTTGAATA
>NW_016914971.1:0-255 GCF_001483705.2 Eufriesea mexicana
TAACCTAAATTAACGTATCCTAACCAAACACAAGCTAGCCTGGCCTAACCTAAACGAACCCAAAACAACCGAACCCAACCAAACCCAACACAACCGAATCCAACCCAACCCAACCTAACCTAACCAAACGTAACCTAACCTATCCTAACCCGGCCTAACCTAAACTAAACTGACGTTACGTAACCCGACCTAACCTAACCCGTCCTAACCTAACCCGACCCAACCTAACCTAACCTAACCTAACCTAACCTAACC
>NW_016914972.1:0-1119 GCF_001483705.2 Eufriesea mexicana
TCCATACATTCATTCATCCATACATCCATACATACATCCATCCGTACATCCGTCCAACCATAGATCTATACATTCATACATACATACATCCATAAATCCATCCATCCATACATCCGTCCATCCGTACATACATCCTCCCATACATCCATCCATCTATACATCCACCTATCCTTACATCCATCGACACTTACTACCCTCCATCCATACATCCATACACCAATCATTCCATCCTTCCATGCATCCATACACACACCAATACACAGATACATTCATACACCTGTTCATTCATCCATACATACATTCCTACATACATTCTTACACAGATCCATAAATACATCCATACATACTTAGATACAACCAACCATATACATCCATGCATACATCCATACATTCATACATCCATCCATCCATACATCCATACATCCACAAACCCATACTTCCATAAATCCATCCACACATGCACTCATCCATCCATACATACATCCATACATACATCCATATAATCATCCATACATACATGCATGCATTCATCCATACATATATCCTTATAAACATCCATACATACATCAGTTCTGACATCCATGCACCTATCATTCATCCACCCACACATTCTTACACCCGTGCATCCGTACATCCATACATTCATACATCCATACATCCATACATACATACATCCATACATGTATAACTCAAACACATCCATACATTCAAACATCCATACATACATACATACAAACACCCATACTTACATACATACTTCCGTACATCCAACAATCCAAGCATCCACCCATCCATACATTCATCGACCCATACATACTACCATCCATACATTCATCCACCAATCCATCCATCCATCCATCCATCCAAACACACATCAATACACAGATCCATACATACACGCATACATTCATCTCTATATACATCCGTACATACATCCATATATACATCCATACATACATCCATACATACATCCACACAAACATCCATACATACGTCCATACCTACATCCACAGATACATCAATACATACATCCATACATACATTCGTTCTTCGGTGCATCCACCCAACCATTCATCCACCCACATATCCATAAATCCATGCATCCGTACATCCATACAT
>NW_016914973.1:0-2198 GCF_001483705.2 Eufriesea mexicana
GTAAACAATATATTGGTTTGTCACAGCCATGGCAATGCAATAGAGTCTGACTGAAAAGTTCAATTTTGTTGACATTTTCGTCGAATATTGTGGTGAGCAAGCATTTCCGCGTAAACAAGGAGGAATGATTATATTGGCTTGAATAGCTATTGCATTGCAAGAGAATCTGACTGAGAAGTTCAATTTTATTGACATATACGACTTTTATCGTGGTGAGCAAACCTTTCTGCCTTAATAGTGAGGAAGGATTCTATTGGTCTGCTATAGCCATTGAATTGTAATAGTATCTGACCGTAAAGATGAATTTTATTGACATTTCCGACTAATATCGTGATGAGCGCGCCTTTCTGCATATATAAGGAGGAAAAATCGTATTCGTTTCCTATGGCCATTGCATTGCAATAGAATAAGGATGAAAAGTCAATTTTATAGACATTTTAGTCTAATATTGTGGAGAGCAAACCTTTCTGCTTAAATAAGGAGGAATGATTATATTGGGTTGCTATGGCCATAGCATTGCAATAAAATCTGAGTGAAATGTTCAATTTTATTGTCATTTTCGACTAATATCGAGGTGAGCAAACATTTTTGTATAAATACGAAGGAAAGATACTATGGGTTTGGTATAGTCATTGCATTGCAATAGAATCTGACCGAATAGCTCAATTTCATTAACATATTCTACTAATATCGTGTTGACCAAACTTTTCTGCGCAAAAAAGGAGGAATGATTCCACTCGTTTGCTGTAGCGAATGCATTACAATAGAATCTGACTGAAAAGTTCAATTCTATTGACATTTTCGACTAATATCCTTGTGGGCAAACATTTGTGCCTAAATAATGAGGAAGGATTTTATTGGATTGCTGCAGCCATTGCATTGCTATAGAAACAGACTGGAACGTTCAATTTTATTGACATTATCGACTAATATCTTGTTGACCAAACTTTTCTGCACAAAAAAGGAGGAATGATTCCACTGGTTTGCTGTAGCGAATGCATTACAATAGAATCTGACTGAAAAGTTCAATTCTATTGTCATTTTCGACTAATAGTGTTGTGAGCAAGCTTTTCTGCCTAAATAATGAGGAAGGACCTTATTGGTTTGCTGCAGCCATTGCATTGCTATAGAATCATACTGGAACGTTCAATTTTATTGACATTCTCGACTAATAATTTGGTGAGATAGCTTTCCTGCATATACAAGCCGTATCAATATATTGGTTTGTTATAAGCACCGCAATGCAATAGAATCTGACAGAAAAGTTCGATTTTATTGACTTCTTCGACTAATGTCCTGGTCAGAATGTTTCTCTGCATGAATAAGACGGAAAGATTCTATTGGTTTCCTATAGTCATTGCGTTGCAATATAATGTAAAAGAAATGTTCAATTTTATTGACATTTGCGACTAATATGGCGGTGATCAAACTTTTCTGCGTAAATAAGGAGGAAAGATACTATTGGATTGTTATAGCCATTGCATTGCTATAGAATCTGTCTGAAAAGTGCAATTTTATTGTCATTTTCGACTAATATTGTGGGGATCAAACCCTTCTGCGTAAATAAATAGGAAAGGTTTTATTGGTTGGCTATAGCCAGTGCATTGCAATAGGGTCTGAATGAAATGTCAATTTTATTGACATTTTCGTCTAATATAAAAAAATAATATTGTGGTGAACAAGCCATTCTGCGTAAATAAGGGGGGAAGATTGTATTGGCTTCGATAGATATTTATTTGCAACAGAGTATGCATGAAAAGTTCAATTTTATTGACATTTACGACTAATATCGTGGTCAGTACACTAACTGCATAAATACGCAGAGAAGATAATATTGGTTTGCTACAGACATCGAATTGCTATAGTATCTGACTGAAAAATTCAATTTTGTTGGCATTCTCGACTAATATTGTGGTGAGCTAGATTTACTGCATATACAAGCCGTATCAATACATTGTATTGTTATAAGCACTGCAGTGCAATGGAATCCGAATGAAAGGTTCAATTTTATTGTCTTTTTCGACTCATATCGTGTTGAGCAAGTTTCTCTGCATGAATAAGGAGGAAAGATTCTATTGGTTCCCTATAACCATTGCATTGCAATAGAATATGGATGAAAAGACAATTTTATTGACATTTTCGTCTAATATTGTGGAGAGCAAACCTTTCTGCGTAAATAAGGAGGAATGATTCTTTTG
>NW_016914974.1:0-1309 GCF_001483705.2 Eufriesea mexicana
AACCTAACCAACCGTGACATAAACAAACGTAACGTATCCCAACATAACGTGCCGCGACCACCAAAGCTGTCCTGCCCAGGGCGAAGCAGAATATAGTGGAGCACAGTAGAATGCAGAAATCCACCTAATAGCAGTGTACGGCACAACAGTCAAAGCCATCCTGTCCTAACCTAACAATACGTAACGTAACCAAGCATAACATAACACAACCTAACGTACCCAGCCCCCCATTTCTGTCCTCCCCAGAGCCAAGCGGAGCATATTAGTGCATAGTAAAACGCAGAAGTACACATAGCAGCAGTGGATAGCACAAAACTCGAAGCTAATCCATTCTAACCTAACCTAACCTAAACTAACCAATCGTAACATAAGACAGCCCAACGTGAGGTGACCAATGTTTCTGGCCTCCCCAGAGCAAAGGAAAAGATGCTAGATCACTGTCGAACGCAGAAATCCGCCGAATACAGGTGTATAGAGCAAAGGTCGGAGCTACCATTTCCTAACGTAAACAAACGACAAATAACCAAGCATAATATAGATCAGGCCAACGTGCAGAGATAGCCGTTGCTGGTCGCCCCAGGGACAAGCAGAGAATATTAGAGCACATTTCTTCGCAGGAATTAACCGAAAGGCAGTGTATGACGCAAAAGTCAAAACTGTCATATCCTAACCGAACCAAACGTATCGAAACAAAGCGTAACGTATCACAACCTTACGCGCCGAGGTCGTAATTGTTACCCTTCCCAGAGCCAAGCAGAACATATGAGAAGAGAGTAGAGAGCAGAAGCCCGTAGGATCGCTGTGTGTGGCATAAAAGTCGAAGATACCTTATCCTAGCTTAGCCAAGCGTAACGTAACCGAGCGCAAGCTAACACAGCCTAACGTGGCGGTGACACTGTTGCTCTCCTCCGCAGAGCCTGGCGCAATGTACTAGAGCACAGTAGATCTCAAAAATCCACCGCATTGCAACGTACAGCGCAGGAGTCCAAAATATCTTAACAATACCTGACCAAACCCAACCCAAACAATCGTAGGCTAGCTGAGCGTAACGTGCAAAGACCACCATTGCTGTCTCTCCCAGAGCCAAGCTGAATACGTCAGGTCACAGTTGAGCGCAGTTGTCCGCCGAATAGCAGTGTACAGGGCAAAAGTCGAAGCCATCCTTTCGGAATAAAGCCAATCGTGTCATAACCAAACGATACCTAACCACACCTAACGTGCATCGGCCACTATTGCTGGCATGTCCAGAGTCGAGCAGAGTATAGTGGAGCACAGTGGATCGCAAAAGTCCACCGAGTGTCAGTATGTA
>NW_016914975.1:0-1062 GCF_001483705.2 Eufriesea mexicana
TTAGAGAGGTTTTGAAGAAATTTAATGTGGATAGTTGCAATTCGGTAAATACTCCTCTGAAAAATAAATTAAACTATGAAGCCTTGAATTCAGATGAAGAATATAATGCACCTTGTCGAAATGTTATTGGATGTTTAATGTATGTAATGGTGTGCACGCGATCTGATTTTTGTGTTACTAGCATTTCAATAGCAGTATCAAGCATTGAAGTTGAATATGAGACTCTATTTGAGGTGGTTAAAGGAGCACTATGGTTAAAGTGTTTGGCAATCAATATCAAAATGAATATATCAGAAATCATTGTAACATATGAGGACAACAATGATTGTGTTGGGTTATATACCAAATAATTCGAACAATCACGAAAGATCAAAACTTTTACGTGTTGATTATCAATTTACCGGAGAAAAGGTAGAGAATAAAGTGATAACGTTGAAACTAGTTTCTACAGGTGAACAAGTTGTGGATATGATAACTAGACCACTTTCTGGACCCAAAATCATAAAGATGAGAGTCGAAAAGTGTTTAGAATTACATATATATCTTTTTATCTGTTTAATTGTTAGTTATATATATACATATAACTTTCTCGAATAATACAAAAATTGAGAAGAGACTTATATACCATAGTTATTTCACAATTATAAACCCATAATCCCAATAGATTCATTCGAGGTATTGTACGAATAAGACATTGTTGGAATAATGCCCATCTGTGCGTACAACGAATAAAGTCACGTTCGAATGAGCTTTGTTAACTTGTTTGAATAAAATCGTTATTTGAGACGAATAATTTTTCTTTCGAGTAAAGTCGTTATTCGTAAATAATAAGTGGTTTTTCTTCGAATAAAATCGTTATATGTTAATAATAAGTGGTTTTTCTTCGAATAAAATCGTTATTCGTAAATAATGAATAATTTTCCCCCGAATGAAATCGTTATTCGTTATTTACGAATATATTTGACAGATTAGATTTGACAGATTTATTTACGTTATTTTTTGTTCGAATAAAATACTCCCAGCTATGATGTAATATAATCTTAAAATATATATGAAATATGT
>NW_016914976.1:0-419 GCF_001483705.2 Eufriesea mexicana
TAGGTCATGTCAGGTCAGGTCAGGTCGGGTCAGGTCAGTCAGTTCATGTCAGGTCAGTGCAGGCCAGGCCAGGCCAGGAAATGTCATGCCAGGTCAGGTCAAGTCCGGTCGGGTCAGGTCAGGTCATGTCAGGCACCACCAGGCAATGTCAGGCCACGTCTGGTCAGGCCAGGTCAGGCCAAGTCAGGTCGCGTCAGGTCAGGACAGGCCAGGGCAGGCCATGTCTGGCCAGTCCAGGTAAGGTTAGGTCATGTCATGTCAGGTCATTTCAGTCCAGGCCAGGCCAGGTAAGGTCATGACATGTCAGGCCAGTTCAGGTAAGGGCAGGTCAGGCCATTCCAGGTCGGGTCAGGTGAATTCAGGTCTGGTGAAGTGAGGTCGTCTCAGGGCAGGTCAGGTCAGGTCAGGACAGGTCAGGT
>NW_016914976.1:446-2577 GCF_001483705.2 Eufriesea mexicana
AGTTCAGGACATGTCACGTCAGGACAGGCCATGTCTGTTCTGGCCAGCCCAGGACATGCCAGGGAATGACGGGTCAGTTCCGGTAAGGTCAGGTCAGGTCAGGTCAGGACAGGCCATGTCATGTCTGGCCAGCCCAGGACATGCCAGGGAATGCCGGGTCAGTTCCGGTCAGGTCAGGTCAGGTCATGCCAGTCCAGGTCAGGTCGGGTTACGTTAGGTTAGGTCAGATCAGATCAGATCAGGTCAGTCCAGGCCAGGACAGGTAAGGTCCCGACAGGTAAGGTCAGTTCAAGTCAGGGCGGGCTAGGACATTCCAGGTTGGACAGGTTAGGTCAGGTCGGGTCAGGTCAGGTCAGGAGAGGTCTGGATCGGTCATGTCAGGCCAGGATATTTCAGGTCACATCAGGCCAGCCCATGTCAAGCCAGGTAAGGTCAGGTCAAGCCAGGTCAGGTCAGGACAGGTCAGATCAGGCCAGGATAGGTCAGGTCAGGTCAGGTCAGGTCAGGTCATGTCAGGCCAGGTCAGGATATATCAGGTCACTTCAGGTTAGGCCATATCAGGCCAGGTAAGGTCAGGTCATGTCAGGTCAGGTCAGTACAGGTCGGGTCAGGTCGTGTTAGGTTATGTTAGGTTAGGTGAAGCTAGGTTAGCTAGGTTAGGTTAGGTCATGTCAGGTTAGGTTTCTTTACGTTAGGTTTGGGAAAGTTTGGGTAGGTTGGGTTTGGTTATGATAGGTTTGCTGAAGCTTGCGTAGGTTTGGCTAGGATAGGTTTTACAAGGTTAGAATGGTCAGGTCAGTCAGTTCATCTCAGGTCAGTGCAGGTCAGGCCAGGCCAGACAATGTCAGGCCACGTCAGGCCAGGCCAGGCTAGGCAATGTCAGGCAATGTCAGGCCAGGTCAGGTCAAGTCAGGTCGGGTCAGGTGAGGCCAGGTCATGCACGACAAGGCAATGTCAGGCCACGTCAGGTCAGGTCAGGTCAGGTCAAGTCAGGTCGACTCAGGGCAGGTCAGGTCAGGTCAGGACAGGTCAGGCCACGTCAGGTCTGTTCAGTTCAGGACAGGTCAGGTGAGGAGAGGCCATGTCTGGTCTTGCCAGCCCAGGACATGCCAGGGAATGACGGATCAGTTCCGGACAGGTCAGGTCATGTCAGGCCAGGCCAGGTCAGGTCAGGACATGCCAGGCCAGGCCATGTCTGGCCAGTCCAGGTCAGGTTAGGTCACGTCATGCCAGGACAGGTGTGTCCAGGGCATGTCAGGACATTCCAGGTCGGGTCAGGTTAGGTCAGGTCAGGTCAGGAGATGTCAGGTTCTGTCAGGTCAGGCCAGGATAGGTCAGGTCACATCAGGCCAGGGCATGTCAGGCCAGTTAAGGTCAGATCAAGTCAGGTCAGGTCAGGACAGGTCTGGTCAGGTCAGGTTAGGTTATGTTAGGTTAGGTTAGGTTAGGTTAGCTTACGATAGGTTGGGTTAGGAAAGGTGAGATTAGGTTAGGTTTGATTAGATTAGGTTAGGATTGGTTGGGTTAGGTTAAGTTTGGTTAGGTTAAGCTAGGTTAGCTAGGTTAGGTTAGGTCATGCCAGGTTAGGTTTCGTTATGTTGGGTTAGGAAAAGTTTGGGTACGTTGGGTTTGGTTATGTTAGGTTTGCCTAAGCTTGGGTTGGTTTGGCTAGGGTAGGTTTTACAAAGTTAGGTTAGGTTAGGTTAGGTTAGGTTAGGTCACATTAGGTCATGTCTGGTCAGGTCAGGTGAAGTCAGGTCAGGTCAGGTCAGGAGAGGGCAGGTTCCGTCAGGTCAAGCCAGGATAGGTTAGGTCACATCACGCCAGGCCATGTGAGGCCAGGTAAGGTCAGGTCAAGTCAGGACAGGTTAGGACAGGTCAGGTCAGGTCAGGTTAGATTATGTCAGGTCAGGTTAGGTTAGGTTAGCTTGCGATAGGTCAGGTTAGGATAGGTGAGCTTAGGTTAGGTTTGATTAGGTTAGGTTAGGATTGGTTGGGTTAGGTTATGTTAGGTTAGATTAAGCTATGTTAGCTAGGTTTGGTTAGGTCATGTTAGGTTAGGTTTCGTTATGTTAGGTTAGGAAAAGTTTTGGTAGGTTGGATTTGGTTATGTTAGGTTTGCTAAATCTTG
>NW_016914976.1:3180-8692 GCF_001483705.2 Eufriesea mexicana
GTCAGGCCAGGTCAGGTCAAGTCAGGTCGGGTCAGGTCAGGTCTGGTCAGGCACGACCAGGCAATGTCAGGCCACGTCAGGTCAGGTCAGGTCAGGTCAAGTCAGGACGCGTCAGGTCAGGACAGGCCAGGCCATGCCACGTCTGGCCAGGTAAGGTCAGGTCAAGTCTGGTCAGGCCAGGCCAGGATCGGTCAGGTCACTTCAGGCCAGGCCATGTCAGGCCAGGTATGGTCAGGTCAAGTCAGGTCATGTCAGGACAGGTCAGGTCAGGTCAGGTTAGGTTATGTTAGGTTAGGTTATGTTAGGTTAGCTTACGACAGGTTAGGTTAGGATAGGTGATATTAGGTTAGGTTTGATTAAATTAGGTTAGCTTTGGTTGGGTTAGGTTATGTTAGGTTAGGTTAAGCTAGGTTAGATAGGTTAGGTTAGGTCACATTAGGACAGGTCAGGTCACGTCAGGTCAGTTCAGTTAGGAAAGGTGAGATTAGGTTAGGTTAGGATAGGCGAGCTTAGGTTTGGTTAGGTCATGTTAGGTTAGGGTTCGTTATGTTAGGCTAGGAAAGGTTTGGGTAGGTTGGATTTGGTTAGGTTTTCAAAGTTAGGATAGGGTAGCTTAGGTTAGGTTAGGATAGGCGAGCTTAGGTTTGGTTAGGTCATGTTAGGTTAGGGTTCGTTATGTTAGGCTAGGAAAGGTTTGGGTAGGTTGGATTTGGTTAGGTTTTCAAAGTTAGGATAGGGTAGCTTAGGTTAGGTTAGGATAGGCGAGCTTAGGTTTGGTTAGGTCATGTTAGGTTAGGGTTCGTTATGTTAGGCTAGGAAAGGTTTGGGTAGGTTGGATTTGGTTAGGTTTTCAAAGTTAGGATAGGGTAGCTTAGGTTAGGTTAGGATAGGCGAGCTTAGGTTTGGTTAGGTCATGTTAGGTTAGGGTTCGTTATGTTAGGCTAGGAAAGGTTTGGGTAGGTTGGATTTGGTTAGGTTTTCAAAGTTAGGATAGGGTAGCTTAGGTTAGGTTAGGATAGGCGAGCTTAGGTTTGGTTAGGTCATGTTAGGTTAGGGTTCGTTATGTTAGGCTAGGAAAGGTTTGGGTAGGTTGGATTTGGTTAGGTTTTCAAAGTTAGGATAGGGTAGCTTAGGTTAGGTTAGGATAGGCGAGCTTAGGTTTGGTTAGGTCATGTTAGGTTAGGGTTCGTTATGTTAGGCTAGGAAAGGTTTGGGTAGGTTGGATTTGGTTAGGTTTTCAAAGTTAGGATAGGGTAGCTTAGGTTAGGTTAGGATAGGCGAGCTTAGGTTTGGTTAGGTCATGTTAGGTTAGGGTTCGTTATGTTAGGCTAGGAAAGGTTTGGGTAGGTTGGATTTGGTTAGGTTTTCAAAGTTAGGATAGGGTAGCTTAGGTTAGGTTAGGATAGGCGAGCTTAGGTTTGGTTAGGTCATGTTAGGTTAGGGTTCGTTATGTTAGGCTAGGAAAGGTTTGGGTAGGTTGGATTTGGTTAGGTTTTCAAAGTTAGGATAGGGTAGCTTAGGTTAGGTTAGGATAGGCGAGCTTAGGTTTGGTTAGGTCATGTTAGGTTAGGGTTCGTTATGTTAGGCTAGGAAAGGTTTGGGTAGGTTGGATTTGGTTAGGTTTTCAAAGTTAGGATAGGGTAGCTTAGGTTAGGTTAGGATAGGCGAGCTTAGGTTTGGTTAGGTCATGTTAGGTTAGGGTTCGTTATGTTAGGCTAGGAAAGGTTTGGGTAGGTTGGATTTGGTTAGGTTTTCAAAGTTAGGATAGGGTAGCTTAGGTTAGGTTAGGATAGGCGAGCTTAGGTTTGGTTAGGTCATGTTAGGTTAGGGTTCGTTATGTTAGGCTAGGAAAGGTTTGGGTAGGTTGGATTTGGTTAGGTTTTCAAAGTTAGGATAGGGTAGCTTAGGTTAGGTTAGGATAGGCGAGCTTAGGTTTGGTTAGGTCATGTTAGGTTAGGGTTCGTTATGTTAGGCTAGGAAAGGTTTGGGTAGGTTGGATTTGGTTAGGTTTTCAAAGTTAGGATAGGGTAGCTTAGGTTAGGTTAGGATAGGCGAGCTTAGGTTTGGTTAGGTCATGTTAGGTTAGGGTTCGTTATGTTAGGCTAGGAAAGGTTTGGGTAGGTTGGATTTGGTTAGGTTTTCAAAGTTAGGATAGGGTAGCTTAGGTTAGGTTAGGATAGGCGAGCTTAGGTTTGGTTAGGTCATGTTAGGTTAGGGTTCGTTATGTTAGGCTAGGAAAGGTTTGGGTAGGTTGGATTTGGTTAGGTTTTCAAAGTTAGGATAGGTTAGCTTAGGTTAGGTTAGGTTAAGTCCGATTAGGTCAGGTCTCATCAGGTCCGGTCAGGCAAGGCCATGTCATGTCAGGTCAGGTCAGGTCAGTTAGTTCATGTCAGGTCAGGACAGGCCATGTCTGGTCTGGCCAGCCCAGGACATGCCAGGGGATGACCGTTCAGTTCCGGTCACGTCATGTCAGGTCAGGCCATTCCAGGTCGGGTCAGGTGATGTCAGGTCAGGTCAGGTCAGGAGAGGTCAGGTTCGGTTAGGTCAGGATAGGATAGGGCAGGTCACATCAAGCCAGGTAAGGTTAGGTCAAGACAGGTCAGGTCAGGAGAGGTCATGTCAGGCCAGGATAGGCCAGGTCAGGTCAGGTCAGGTCAGGTCAGGTCAGGTCAGGTCAGGTCACGCCAGGTCATGTCATGTCAGGTCAGGCCAGGCCAGGATAGGTCAGGTCACTTCAGGGCCGGCCACGTCAGGCCAGGCCAGGCCAGGCAATATCAGGTCAGGTCAAGCCAGGTCAGGTCAAGTCAGGTCGTGTCAGGTCAGGTCAGGTCAGGTACGACCAGGCAATGTGAGGCCACGTCAGGTCAGGTCAGGTCAGGTAAAGTCAGGTCGGGTCTGGTCAGGACAGGCCAGGCCAGGCCATGTCTGGCCAGGCCAGGTCGGGTTATGTCCTGACATGTCAGGTCAGTTCAGCCCAGGCCCGGCCATGTTAGGTCACGACAGGTCAGGCCAGTTCAGGTAAGGGCAGGTCAGGTCATTCCAGGTCGGCTCAGGTTTGGTCAGGCCATGTCAGAAGAAGTCAGGTCAGGTCAGGTCAGTAGAGGTCAGGTTCGGTCAGGTCAGGCCAGGATAGGTCAGGTCACATCAGGCTAGGCTATGTCAGATCAGGTATGGTCAGGTCAAGCCAGGTCAGGTCAGGACAGGCCAGGCGAGGTCAGGTTAGGTTATGTTAGGTTAGGTTAGGTTAGGTTTCTTTATGTTAGGTTAGTGAAACTTTGGGTAGGTTGGGTTTGGTTACGTTAGGTTTGCTAAAGATTGGGTAGGGTTGGCTAGGGTAGGTTTTACAGAGCTAGGATAGGTTAGGTTAGGTTAAGTTAGGTTAGGTTATGTCAGATTAGGTCAGGTCTGATCAGGTCCGCTCGGGTCAGGTCATGTCATGTCAGGTCAGGTCAGGTCAGTTAGTTCATGTCAGGTCAGGTCAGGTCGTGTAAGGTCTGGTCATGACGGGTCAGTTCCGTCCACGTCATGTCTGGTCAGGCCATTCCAGGTCGGGTCAGGTCTGGCCAGGCCAGGCAATGTCAGGCCACGTTAGGCCAGGACAGGCCATGCAATGTCAGGCCTGGACAGGCCATGCAATGTCAGGCCAGGACATGCCAGGGAATGCCGGGTCAGTTCCGGTCAGGTCAGGTCAGGTCATGTCAGGCCAGGTCAGGATATGTCAGGTCACTTCAGGTTAGGCCATGTCAGGCCACAGGACATTCCAGGTCGGGTCAGGTCTGGCCAGGCCAGGCAATGTCAGGCCACGTTAGGCCAGGACAGGCCATGCAATGTCAGGCCTGGACGGGCCATGCAATGTCAGGCCTGGACGGGCCATGCAATGTCAGGCCTGGACGGGCCATGCAATGTCAGGCCTGGACGGGCCATGCAATGTCAGGCCTGGACGGGCCATGCAATGTCAGGCCTGGACGGGCCATGCAATGTCAGGCCTGGACGGGCCATGCAATGTCAGGCCTGGACGGGCCATGCAATGTCAGGCCTGGACGGGCCATGCAATGTCAGGCCTGGACGGGCCATGCAATGTCAGGCCTGGACGGGCCATGCAATGTCAGGCCTGGACGGGCCATGCAATGTCAGGCCTGGACGGGCCATGCAATGTCAGGCCTGGACGGGCCATGCAATGTCAGGCCTGGACGGGCCATGCAATGTCAGGCCTGGACGGGCCATGCAATGTCAGGCCTGGACGGGCCATGCAATGTCAGGCCTGGACGGGCCATGCAATGTCAGGCCTGGACGGGCCATGCAATGTCAGGCCTGGACGGGCCATGCAATGTCAGGCCTGGACGGGCCATGCAATGTCAGGCCTGGACGGGCCATGCAATGTCAGGCCTGGACGGGCCATGCAATGTCAGGCCTGGACGGGCCATGCAATGTCAGGCCTGGACGGGCCATGCAATGTCAGGCCTGGACGGGCCATGCAATGTCAGGCCTGGACGGGCCATGCAATGTCAGGCCTGGACGGGCCATGCAATGTCAGGCCTGGACGGGCCATGCAATGTCAGGCCTGGACGGGCCATGCAATGTCAGGCCTGGACGGGCCATGCAATGTCAGGCCTGGACGGGCCATGCAATGTCAGGCCTGGACGGGCCATGCAATGTCAGGCCTGGACGGGCCATGCAATGTCAGGCCTGGACGGGCCATGCAATGTCAGGCCTGGACGGGCCATGCAATGTCAGGCCTGGACGGGCCATGCAATGTCAGGCCTGGACGGGCCATGCAATGTCAGGCCTGGACGGGCCATGCAATGTCAGGCCTGGACGGGCCATGCAATGTCAGGCCTGGACGGGCCATGCAATGTCAGGCCTGGACGGGCCATGCAATGTCAGGCCTGGACGGGCCATGCAATGTCAGGCCTGGACGGGCCATGCAATGTCAGGCCTGGACGGGCCATGCAATGTCAGGCCTGGACGGGCCATGCAATGTCAGGCCTGGACGGGCCATGCAATGTCAGGCCTGGACGGGCCATGCAATGTCAGGCCAGGACATGCCAGGGAATGCCGGGTCAGTTCCGGTCAGGTCAGGTCAGGTCAGTTCAGGTCAGGTCAGGACAGGACAGGTCACGTCAGGTCAGTTCAGGTCAGGTCAGGACAGGACAGGACATGCCTTGTCTGGCCAGCCCAGGACATGCCAGGGAATAACGGGTCAGTTCCTGTCACGTCATGAGAGGTCAGGCCATTCCATGTCGGGTCGGGTGATGTCGAGTCAGGTCGGGGCATGTCAGGGCAGGCCAGGTCAGTTCAGCTATTGTCAAGTCCGGTCAGGTAATGTCAGGTTAGGTAATGTTATGTTAGGTTAGGTTAGGGTATATTACAATAGGTTAGGTTAGGTTAGGTGAGTTTATGTTAGGTTTGATTACGATAGGTTAGGATTGGTTGGGTTGGGTTAGGTTAGGTTAGGTTAGGATTGGTTGGGTTATGTTAGGTTAGGTTAGGTTAAGTTAGGTTAGGTTATGTT
>NW_016914976.1:10167-10565 GCF_001483705.2 Eufriesea mexicana
TAGGTAAGGTTAGGATTGGTTGGGTAGGTTGGGTTTGGTTATGTTTGGTTTGCTAAAGCTTGGGAAGGTTTGGCTAGGATAGGTTTTACAAAGTTAGGTTAGGTTAGGTTAGGTTAGGTTAGGTCACATTAGGTCATGTCTGGTCAGGTCAGGTGAAGTCAGGTCAGGTCAGGTCAGGAGAGGGCAGGTTCCGTCAGGTCATGCCAGGATAGGTTAGGTCACTTCACGCCAGGCCATGTGAGGCCAGGTAAGGTCAGGTCAAGTCTGGACAGGTTAGGACAGGTCAGGTCAGGTCAGGTTAGTTTATGTCAGGTCAGGTTAGGTTAGGTTAGCTGGCGATAGGTCAGGTTAGGATAGGTGAGCTTAGGTTAGGTTTGATTAGGTTAGGTTAGGATTGG
>NW_016914977.1:0-217 GCF_001483705.2 Eufriesea mexicana
TTGTATTGGCGTGCTACAGCAGTTGCAATGCCATTGAATCTGCATGGAAAATTCAATTTTATAGTCATTTTCAAATAATATCGTGGTGAGCTAACTTTCTTGCATAAATAAGGAGGAGAGATTCTTTTGGCGTGCTATAGCCATTGCAATGCTATAGAATCTGCATGGAAAATTCAATTTCATTGTCATTTTCAAATAATATCGTGGTGAGCTAACT
>NW_016914978.1:0-1032 GCF_001483705.2 Eufriesea mexicana
TGTTAGGTTGAGTTTGTCTACGTTTGGATGTGGTACGTCTGGCTGGGTTAGGATAGGTTACCTTAACTGTTGTGCATTCATTGCGTTTCTGTGGACTTCTGCGGTCTAGTTTGCACTACTGCGCTCTGCTTGGCTCTATGGGGGCTATCAGTAGCCGTCGTGGCACGTTACGTTGACTTAGGTGGCGTTTGGTTAGGTCAGGTTAGGGTAAGTTTGGTAACGATGGCCCTCACTTACCTGCTATACACGGTTTTTCTTTTGATTTCTGTCTTCTACTGTGCTCTACTATATTCTGCTGGGATATGGGGAGGCCAGGAGAAGTGATCGCTGCACGCTGTGTTCAGATATGATACTTTGGAGATGATTCGGTTGGGTCAGGTTTGGTAAGGCTGTCTTCGACTTCTTTGCTATATACCGCTAATAGGTGGATTTCTGTGATCTCCTGTCATCTACTATATTATGCTTGGCTATGGGGAGGCCAGCAATATCAGTTCCGGCACGTTACTTTGAGCTATGCTACGTTCGGTTAAGTTACGTTTGGTGAGGTTAGGATACGATAGTTTTGACTCTTGTGCTGTGCACTGCTAATCGTGGATTTCCGCTCTCTACCGTGTTCTAATACACTCTGCTTGGCTCTGGGGAGGCCAGCAAAGGTGATCTCGGCAGGTTATGCTGAGTTTGATCATGTTGGGTTAGGTTAAGTTAAGGCTGGTTTGGTTAGAATATCCTCGACTTTTGTGCCACCCACTGCAATGCCGTGGGTATCTACGCGCTACAGTGCTCTGGTATCATTCTGTATGTCTATGAGGAGGCCGGCAATAGTAGTCTCATCCTGATAGTTTGTGTTAGGTTCCGTTAGGCTCTGTCACGTTTGGCTAGGTTAGGATAGGCTACTTTGTCTTTTGTGCTATACACCGATATTCGGTGGGTTACCGTGCTTCAATTTGCTATAATATGCTCCGCTTGGCACTGGGGTAGCCAGTAACTGTTGTCTCGGCACGTTAGGTTGAGAAGGGCTACGTTCCGTTAGGT
>NW_016914979.1:0-303 GCF_001483705.2 Eufriesea mexicana
TATATAATCTGTTGTAGCTTGGCGAATAGGTCGCCTAACGCCTTCAACCAATGGCAAGCACATAGATATGCCTGCCAGAGAATAGTTCTATTCAAAATCTATAACCTGTTATAGCTTGGTGAATAGATCGCCTGACGCCTACAATCCGATGGCACGTACAGCCATCTGCTTGCAAGAGAATAAGTCTATTCAAAATCTATAATCTCATATGGCTTGGTGAATAGATCGCCTAACTCCTTTAATCCAATGACTAGTACAGCTATCTACTTGCCAGAGAATAGGCTTTTCAAAATCTATAACCTG
>NW_016914980.1:0-933 GCF_001483705.2 Eufriesea mexicana
CATTAATAGTTGCCTCGGAACGTTAGGTTGTGCCAGGTTACGTTTACTTAGTTTAGGTTAGGATGGGTTAGGTTAGTGTAACTTCGACTTTTGTGCTATTCACTGCAATGCGGTGGATTTCTACGCACTACTGTGCCCTAGTGCACCTTGCTTTTCTCTGAGGAGGGCAGCAATAGCTCTCTCGTAATGCTAGGTTGAGTAAGCTTACGTTTGTGTACGTTAGGGTTGGCTAGGTTAGGATACGCTACTTTGACTTTTATGATATAAAATGACATTAGGTGGATTCCAGCGCTCTATTGCGCCCTGATATGCTCTGCATAGCCCTGGGGTGGCCAGTAATGGAGGTATCGGCGCGTTAGGTTGAGTTATGTTTCGTTTGGTTAGGAAAGGGTAGGAAGGCTTCGTCAGGATCTCCTTAAGTTTTGTTTGAACTCTGCTATTCGATGGACTTCTGCGCTCTGCATTGCTCTGCAATGCTTTCCGCAAGTTTGGGGATGCGAGCAATAGGGTTCGCGGCAAGTTAGAATTAGTTATGTTATGCTTGGTTAGGTTTGGTTAGGTTAAGTTCGGTCATGATAGCTCTGTCATTTGTGCCTTAAACTGTTATTCATGGATTCCTGTGATCAACTGTGCTCTACCATTTTCTGCTCGGACACGGGTGCCAGCGGCAGTGTTCGCGACACATTATGTCGAGCTGCGCTACGTAAGGTTACGTTAGGTTAAGCCATGTTAGGATAGGATATACTTGACTTTTGTGCTGTACACTGCAATGCGGCGGATATTTGCGCTTTACTGGGCTCCAGTATTTTCTGCTTGCTTCTTGGGAGACCAGCAACAGTGGTCACCGTACCTAAGGTCGTGTTATGCCATTTTGCTTATGTTAGGTTATGCCACGCTCGGTCTGGTGATCTTTGACTTTCGTGCCATACACTC
>NW_016914981.1:0-1518 GCF_001483705.2 Eufriesea mexicana
TTACCCATAAGTGTGGGCAGTAATAGTGGAGAGTGTATTTTTCAATATATTTCCTGACAGCCCATCATTCTTTTCTTTTCTTCTTCAAGGTAGTTTTTTCTCCACCTTCGTGGTAGACTGGGTATCCCAAAGATAGGGATATTGACTAACGTGCTGCTAGCTACTAAAACTAAGCTAATGGACTCATATCCAGTAGGGATTTCTTGCAGGTTCTAGCTTAGCCGAAGGATATTTAGGCAAGATAGGAACTTGTATTTATGGAATTCGAGAGTTCACCGAGAAGTAGCGAGAAATCTCAAACTTCCGCTCTCCATCTAGCGGTGAGAGTGTAAACGATGATCACTACGTATCGACTTTTATGACACAAAAATCGTGAACTACTTGCCGTGTAACTTCCTTGTCTTCCACTGAACAGTGAAGTTTTAGTACAATTTTCCTGGGTGATTTTTGCTTGTGCCTTGGTGATGACAGTACTATATATTCTTCAGATTCGGAACTTCCTTTCCAAATCCTGTATACGATTCGGAAAGATAAATTCGTGTATTCTGCAACCCGATTATTCACGTGATATGAATGGTGAAAAAGTTTCTTATTCTTCGCTTCCTCATTTCACTTTTTGATAACATTTCGTACCATGTTCCATACTTTACTCCACACGGTTTGTCTGATTTATGCGATTCCATAACGATACTATTTTTACAATACGTAACTTAATGAAGAGTTAAGAGAGAAACTATAATAGTAAGGCAACACTAAACGAACACTATATTAAGACTAAATTAATACTGAACTAACACTAAAGTGACATTAAATTAAACTAAGTAGAAATATCAAAATTAAAATGCAATGTTCAATTACGAAATTAAAACTAGAATAACATATTGTCGCGTAGCGATTGAATTTTTTGGTGAATTCTGGTGGGTTGTAAATCCTCCTCGATACGCTTTGTCAGTACGTGAACGTCCCTCGAGCAATTTTAGGTAGCCGAACGATAGACAGCCAAATAACGTAAACCTCTTAAGTTTTTCATTTTGTTGCAAATTAGGTTGATGGGGTAATATAAGGAACCACTAGTTATAAGAGAATCACGTGTCTATTTGTGCCGGGTCTGTACACTGGCGTGTCTATTAGCCGACTGACTTGCAGATGCGAGAGTGAGCGATTATAAAAGTTTAACCATTAGTCGGTAATACAGTTCTCTACTGATCGACGATGTTGTCTTCTTATTTCTCCGGCATATTTGTTTGGTGGAGTTCTGAGGAAGAACACCAGGTAGTGGTATACCGTACGATTTTAGCTCTGAGCTGTTTCTTACACTCCATAGTAATTACATCGTTTTTATATTCAGCAATGCTCATCTATTCCAAAACTATTACACAATAAATGTAGATATATTTCGGATATATATAAATTGGCTTCCTATTTTTCTTTAAATCATCTCCAAACGTTTTTCTTCTCTTTTCTTGTAGTTGATTAAAATAAACAGAATCTTTCTTGTAAAATAAGTGTTATATTGTA
>NW_016914982.1:0-5403 GCF_001483705.2 Eufriesea mexicana
ATGAACTGATGGATGGATGTATGGATCGATTGAGGTATGATTGGTCCAATCTATGGATATATCTATAGATGGATGTATGTATGTACGGAAGTACGGATGGATGGATGTATGGATGGATCGAAGTATGGATGGATGGATTTATGGATGTATGTATGTATGAATCTATGGATCTATGGATGGACGTATGTATGGATGCAGGGATGTATGGATGTATGTATGGATGAATGTATGTATGTATGTATGGGTGTATGTATGTATGTATGTGTGGTTGTATGTACGTATGTATATATGGATGTATGGCTGGGTGCATCTACGAATTTATGTATGGATGTTCGTATGGATTCCTGTATGGGTGTATGTATGGAGGCACGTATGGATGGTTGTGAGGGTATATTTATATATGTGCGTGGGGATGTACGTATGAATATACGGATGGGTGCATGTATGGATGAATGCATGTGTGTAAGTATGGATGTATGTCTGGATATATGGATGGACGGATGAATGAATTTTTGGATGGATGTACGGATGGATGGATGGACGCATGGATGGATGGATGTACGCATGGATGGATGTATGGGTGGATGTATGGGTGGGTGGATGGGTGTATGGATGGATGGATTTATGGGTGCATGAATGGTTGTACGACTGTATTGGTGAATGGATGTATGGATAGATGTATGTATGTATGGATGGATGTATGGATAGATGGATGGATGGATGTATGGATGTATGGATGTATTAATGTACGTATTTACGAATGTTTGGGTGTACGGATGTATGGCTGTATGGATGTATGTGAGGATGGACGGATGGGTGGTAGGATGGGTGGTGCATGGGTGTATGGATTTATGGTTGGACGTATGAATGGAGGGACGGGTATATGAAAGGATGGTTGTATGGATGTACGCATGTATGCACGTAAGGGCGTATGTATGTATGTATGTATGTATGTATGGATGTATGAGGATGTATGGTTGGATGAATGGATGCATGTATGAATGGATGTATGTCTGGGTGTATGGATGAATGTATGTTTGGATGGATGGATGGAAGTATCAATGGATGTATTAATGGGAGTATGGGCGGATGTATGCATTTATGTGTGGACGTAAGTATGGATGTATGTAAAGATGTATGTATGGATGAATGCATGAATGTATGAATGGATATGTTTATGTATGTATATATGTATGTATGTATGTAATCGTGGATGGATTTTTGTGTGGACGGATGCATGGATGGATGGATGTAAGGATGGTTGAATGTATGGATGGATGGATGTATGGATGTATGGACGGATGTATGTATGCATGGGTGGATGTATTGATGTATGGTTGTATGGAAGTATGGACGTACGTACGTATGGATGTATGGACGGATGGTTGGGTGGATGAATGGATGGTGGGATGTATGAACGGATGGATTGTTGTACGGGTGGATGGATTTATGGATGGGTGGATGTAATGATGGATTGACGTATCGATGGATGTACGTTTAGGTGGATGGTTTTATGGATCCGTGTATCTACGGATGGATGGATGGATGGATGGATGGGTGGAGCTATGGATGTATGAACGGATGTATGTATGGATGTATGGATACATGTATGGAAGGGTACATGTATGAACGGTTGTATGTATGTATGTATTGATGTATGCATATATTGATGTATGTATGGATGTGTGTATTTATGAGTGTATGGATGTATGTATGGATGTATTTATGGATGTATGGATGTATTGATTGATGGATGTATGGATGTGTGGATGTACGGATGTATGGATGTGCAGATGGATGGATGTGTGGATGTATGTTTGGGTGTACGGATGGATGTATTTATGGATGGATGGATGTATTGATGGATTGATATATGGATGTATGAATGTTTGGGTGGATGTATGTATGGATGCGAGAACGTACGGATGGGTGGTTGTATGGAAGGACAGATGTATGGATGTATGTATGGAAGAATGGATGAACGTATGTATGGATATGTGTATGTATGTATGTATGAATGTAATCGTGGATGGATTTATGGGTGGACGGAAGCATGGATGGATGGATGTGTGGATGGGTGGATGTATGGCTGGATGGATGTATGGATGAATGTATGTATGGATGGATGGATGTATTGATGTATGGTTGTATGGACGTTTGGATGTACGTATGTATGGATGTATTGATGGATGGATGTATGGATGTGTGGATGTATGGGTGGGGGATGTGCTGATGGATGGATGTGTGGATGTATTTATGGATGGATGGATGTATTGATGGATTGATATATGGGTGTATGCATGTTTGGGTGGATGGACGTATGGATGCGAGAATGTACGGATGGATGGATGCATGGATCGTTGGATGTGTTAATGGGTGGTTGTATGGATGGACAGATGTATGGCTTTATGTATGAATGGATATATGTGTGTATGCATGTATGGATGGATGAATTTACGGATGGATGGGAGTAGGAATGAATGGATTTATGGATGTGTGAATGTATGGATCTATGGATGTATGGATGGACGTATGGGTGTGTCGATGTATGGATGCCTGTACCTATGAATATACGGATGTGTGGTTGTACGGATGTATGGATGTATGTATGTATGTACGGATGTACCTATGGAATTACGTAGGGATGTAAGTTTGGATGTATGTGTGGATGTATGTATGGATGTATGTATGGATATATGGATGGGTGTATGTATGGATGTGTGTTTTGATGTATGGGTGGTGGTATGAATGGATGTATGCATGTATGTGTGGATGTATGAATGGATGTATGTATGGATGGATCGATATACGGTTGCATGGATGGATGAACGTAAGGATGGTTGAATGGACATATTTATGGATGTGCCTGGGGATGTATGTATGGATATATGGATTGACGGCGGTGTGGATTTTTGAATGGATGTATGGATGGATGGATGGACACATGGATTGTTGGATGTACGCGTGGATGGATGCAAGGATGGATGGATGGATGGATGGATGTATGGCTGGATGTATGGATGGATGTATGGATGGATGGCTGGGTGTATGTATGGATGGATGGCTGTATGGATGGATGGATTTATGAATCGATGGATCCATGGATAGATGGATATATCGAAGGATTACGTTTGGGTGGATGCAAGTATGGACTCGTGGATAAGCGGATGGATGCATGTATGGATGGATGGATGTGTGGATGGATTGAGGTATGAATGGATCAATGGATGTACTTATGGAAGGATGTGTGGATGCAGGGATGTATGGAAGGATGTATGGATGGATGGATAGGTGTATGGAATTGCATATGTATGAATATTTGTATAGACGTATGTATGGATGTATGTATGGGTGTGTATATTTATGAATGTATGGATGTATGTATGGATGTATGGTTGCATGAATAGGTGTGTTGATGGATGGAATTATAAATGGTGGGATGTATGGAAGTATGAATGGGCGGATGGATGGATGTATTCATGAATGCACATATGTATGGCTGTATGTATGGATGTATGTATGGATGTATGTATGTGTATATGTATGGATGTATGTATGTATGTATGTGTGGTTGTATGTGCGAATGTACGTATGGACGTATGGCTGGGCGCATGTACGAATTTATGTATGGATGTTTGTATGTATTTATGTATGGTTATCTGTATGAAGGGGTATATGTATGACTGTTTGTATGTACGTATGTATTGATGTATTTAAGGGTGTGTGTATTTATGAATGTATGGATGTATATATGGATGTATGTATGGATGTATGTAAGGATATGTTGATGTATGTATGGATGTATGGATGTATGTACGCTGGTCTGTATGGATGAATGTACGGATGTTTGTATGGATGTATGTATGGGAGTATGTATGGATGTATGTATGGATATATGGATGGAGGTATGAATGGATGTATGAATGTATGTATGGATGTGCGTATGGATGTATGTGTGGATGGATCGAAGTATGGATGTGCGTATGGTTGTATGCATGGATGTATGGATGTATGGATGTATGTATGGACGGATGAATGGATGCATGAGTGTATGGATGGATGTATGTATGTATTGATGTATGTATGGATGTGTGTATTTATGAATGTATGTGTGGGTGTACGGATGGATGAATTAATTCATGGCTGAATGTACTGATGGATCGATATACGGATTTATGTATGTTTGGGTGGATGGATGTATGGATGCGAGAATGTGCGGATGGATGGATGTATGAATCGGTGGATGTGTTAATGGATGGTTGTATGGATGGACAGATGTATGAATGTATGGATGGATGGATATACGTGTGTATGCATGTATGGATGAATGAATTTACGGATGGATGGTAGTAGGGATGAGTGGATTTATGGATGTGTGGATGTATGGATGGATTGGTGTATGTATGGATGGACGTATGGATGTATGGTTGTATGCATGCCTGTACTTATGAATATATGGATCTATGGTTGTATGGATGTATGGGTGAGTGTATGTATGTACGGATGTATCTATGGAATTACGTAGGGATGTATGTATGGATGTATGTATGAATGTATGGCTGGGTGCATGTACGAATTTATGTATGGATGTTTGTATGGATTCAAGTATGGATACATGTATGAAAGTGTATATGTATGAATGTTTGTATGTACGTGTGTTTCGATATATGTAAGGGTGTGTGTATTTATGAATGTATGGATGTATATATGGATGTATGTATGGATGTATGTATTGATGTATGGATGTATTGATGGATGGATATATGGATGGGTGGATGTATGTGTGGATGGATGTGCGGATGGATGGAGGTGTGGATATATGAAGGTATGTACGGTGGTATGTATGGGCGAAAGTACGGATGTTTGTATGGATGTATGTATGGAGGTATGTATGGTTGTATGTATGGATATATATATGGAGGTATGAATGGATGTATGGATGTACGTATGGACGTGCGTATGGACGTATGTGTGGATGGATGGAGGTTTGGATCTACGTATGGTTGTATGCATGGATGTATGGATGTATGGATGCATGTATGGGCGGATGAATGGATGCATGAGTGTATGGATGGACGTATGTATGGGTGGATGTATGAATGGATGTATGGATGGATGTATGGATGTATGAATGGGTGTACGGGTAGATGGACTTATGGATGGATGGAGGTATTGATGGATTGATATATGGACGGATGTATGAATGGGCGGATGAATGTATGGATGCGTAAGTGTACGGATGGATGGATGAATTGGTGGTTGGATGTATTAATGGAAGTTTGTATGGATGGACAGAAGTACGGATGGACGGATGTATGGATGTATGGGTGTGTGGGTTAATGTATGCATGGATGTATGGATGGACGAATGTATGGGTGCATGGGAGCATGGATGGACGGATTT
>NW_016914983.1:0-1827 GCF_001483705.2 Eufriesea mexicana
TATAATTCAATTTATATCGTAGGATGCCGAAAACAGGTTTTATCGTCCTCAGCGTACAGGAATTAAATATTTATATGTTCCTTGTTTAATCGAAGGAATATCGGGTCAGCGCGAAAGGTTTTGAGACATCGAAAACGGACAGAGCAATATGAACAGAATAATACGAAGGCTAAACTCGGAAAACTAATTTAACGCGAGAAAAGAACGCTAAAATAACGTAACTATAACACACGGAAACACGCTCTAGTTCGACTCTCTCCAACACCGAACCACTCACGCCCGTGTCGGTCACAATCTATTTCTATGAGGACTCTTCGACCCTTCTTCACTCAGGACTCTCCCTGTGTCGTCGAGAGTCCTGCTTTTTATGCTTTTCGCGAAGCTCGATGGCGTGCTTTTTCCACTGGCTGATATGATTCATCCCATTAGCGATTTGCTCCCATGAAAAGCACGTCATTTTCCGGATTCGCGATTCACCCTCCGCGACGATTACGATTTCGTTGACCCGCGTTTCACCTCCCCGTAGAAACCACGTAACTTAGCTTTGCTACCAAAAATGGCCTTTCATAACGGTATCTGTTTCGATTTGCTTCTAGAAAAATATCACGCATAGGTCATCTACCGGTTTATAATTTGTCTTTTCTAAAATAAGAAATCCCGAAATAGTATCCTACAATATTATACACCTAAATAAACACAAGATGTAACAGAAATGCTCACGTTATGAGAAGGTATTCTTCCGTGGATTTCTAAGAGACACTTACTCGTAAGAGGGTTAAACGTGGAACAGACCCCAACACGAAAGGAAACAATTACTTACGAGTCGGAGCAACATTGGACCAAACTGAGAAGAACTGAAAATATTCCTTAGGGGCTAACTCGAGGAAGGTTCCCTGGCCTGTTCGCGTACGAATTCCTCGAGTGAACTGGATTAAAGCTGGAATCTGAAGGATTCCCATCGCGGCATACCAGGCGTTTATTAAGGCTACACGTTGTACACACGTTCTAACCGTGGCAGCAATGTTAATGCATAATGCCTTCTCGCTGCCTTCTTGAACGCGACCAAGAAGGTGTCGTTGCGTGTACATAAGTAAAAAGAAGTCTATTCCATGACAGACTTCCATTAGCTAGGCTGCTACGAGGGGTAGGCAGACAGAGGGACGGACGACAAAAGAATCGGGTGACACGAGTCGCTGCTCTCTGACTCGGGTTTTATGCTTCGTTCGTCGTGTTCGCAAGGTGTCTGAATGTCGACTCGGCTACGCTGACTCTTGCACGGACCGTCATCCGTGATAACGACGGGAACGGACGATGGCAGTGATTCGATTATCCTACGCAAACTTTCGATCGGTTCAAGTTTCAGGAATCAATCACTCGAATGTGTTGAGCGGATGATGGAAGCGGAGGTGGTCCTTCGAGTCGCGAGAAAATGAGGGGGTAATCGAGCGAATCTGGGGAACACGACGGATGAAGCTATGTAGACGTTAGGGTAGTTAGGTAAACGCGGAGAAGGGAGTGGGATTGTTACGATTTGAATTATTGATTTCATTATTGCGTGCTTGGTGACGTTCGTATAGAATCTGTAGCTAGTTTCAGTTCACTTTCGTTCAAAAGAACATACCTATTTAACTTAATCAAATTCACACACATTCCTTTTTTATTAAAAATAATCAAAATCATATACATTCCTTTCTTATTAAAATTAGAATACAAAATTTTTACAATAGTTAATAGAATAAAAATAACAGAATAAACAAAATACATAAAAATTATTTTTATTCTAAATAATAATTAAAATTTAAAAAATCAATTATTTTATTTAAATCA
>NW_016914984.1:0-286 GCF_001483705.2 Eufriesea mexicana
TCGCAAACTTTTCGGCATAAATGTGGAGGAAAGATTCTATCCGTTTGCTATAGCCATTGCATTACTATATAATCTGGCTGAAAAGATCAATACTATTGACATTTTCGACTAATATTAAGGTGAGCAGTCTTTTCTGCCTAAACACCGAGATTAGGTTCTACTGGTGTGCTACAACCACAGCATTGCAATAGAATCTGACTGAAAAGTTCTATTTTAATATCAATTTCGACTAATATCGTGTTGAACAAGATATTCTACATAAATAAGGAGGAAAGACCCTATTTCT
>NW_016914984.1:318-1056 GCF_001483705.2 Eufriesea mexicana
TGACTGGAAAGTCCAATTTTATTGACATTTTCGTCGAATATTATGGTGAGCAAGCCTTTCTGCGTAAATAAGATGGAAAGCTTCTATTGGTTTGCTATAGCCAGTGCATTGCTATAGAATCTGACTGCAAATTTCAATTCTATTAACATTTTCGATAAATAGTGAGGTGAGCAGACTTTTCTGCGTAAATAACGTGGTAAAATTCTATTGGGTTGCTATAGCCACTGCATTGCAATGGAATCTGACTGAAAAGTCCAATTTTATTGACATTCTCGACTGACTTCGCGGTGAGCAGACGAATCTGAATAAATATCAAGGAAAGCTTCCTCAAGTTTGCTGTAGCCCTTGCATTGCTGTAGAATCTGACCGGAATGCTCATTATCGACTAATATGGTGGTGCGCAAACTTTTTGGCATAAATAAGGAGAAATGATTCTATTGGCTTGCTATAGCCATAGTAATGCAATAGTATCTGACTGAAAAGATCAATTCTATCGACATTTTCTACTAATATCACGTTGAGCAAGCTATTCTGCACGAATAAGGGGGGAAGATTGCAATGGTTTGCTGTAGACATTGCATTGCATTAGATAATGCCCGGAAAACTCAATCTTATTGCCATTTTCGTTTAATATTGCGGTGAGCACACCTTTCTGCGACTTTCTGCGTAAATAAGGTGGAAAGATTCTTCCGGTTTTGCTATAGCATTGCATTGCAACAGAATTTGCCTGAAAAGTTC
>NW_016914985.1:0-1050 GCF_001483705.2 Eufriesea mexicana
TTGAACTTGCCAGCCGGATTCTATAGCATAGCGATGGCTATAGCACGACAAAAAGATCTTTCCAATTTACCTATGCAAGGAAGTTAGCTCACGACGATATTAGTCGAAAATGTCAGTAAAATTGAATTTTCCAGCAGCACTCTGTAGCACTGCAATGCCTATAGCACGCCAACCGAATCTTTTCTCCTTACTTATGCAAGAAGGATAGCTCTCAACGATATTAGTCGAAAATGTCAATGAAATTGTATTTGCCATACAGATTCACTACCATTTCGAAGGCAATAGCACGCCAAAAAGATCTTTCCTCGTTACCTATGCAAGGAAGTTAGCTCACAACGATATTAGTCGAAAATGTCAGTAAAATTGAACTTTCCAGCAACATTCTGTAGCACTGCAATGCCAACAGCACGCCAACAGAATCTTTCCTCCTTGTTTGTGCAATAAGGTGAGCTCACAACGATATTAGTCGGAAATGTCAATAAAATTGTATTTGCCATACAGACTCTATAGCGTTGCAATGGCAATGGCACGCCAATTGAATCCTTCCTCTTTATTTATAAAAGAATGATAGCTCACCACGATATTAGTCGAAGCAGTCAAGTTTTCCTGCCAGGTTCTACAGCTTTGCAATGCCTATAGCACGCCAATAGGACCTTTCCTCCTTATTTATGAACGAAAGTTAGCTCACCACGATATTAGCCGAAAATGTCAATAAAATTGAATTTTCCTGGACGATTCTATAGCTTTGCAATGCCTATAGCACACCAATAGAATCTTTCCTAGCACACCAATTGAATCTTTCCTCCTTATTAGTGCAAGAAAGTTATCTCACCACGACATTAGCCGAAAATGTCAGCAAAATTGTGTTTTCCGGCCACATTCTGTACCATTGCAGTGGCTACAGCACTCGAAAAGCATCTTTCCTCCTTACTTACTCAAGGAAGTTAGCTCACCACGGTGTTGTTCGAGAATGTTTATAAAATATACTTTTCCAGCAAGATTCTATAGCAGTCCAATGGCTATAGCACGCCAATAGAATCTTTCCTACTT
>NW_016914986.1:0-767 GCF_001483705.2 Eufriesea mexicana
ATATTCGGTGGGATCCCGCGCTCTAATGTGTTATCATCTGCTCTGCTTGGCTCTGGGATGGCCTGGTTGGGTTGAGTAAGGTTACGTTTCGTTAGGCAAGGTTAAGAAGGTTCAGTTCGGGTTTCTTTGACTTTTTAGCTATACACTGCTATCAGAAGGATTTCTGCTCCCTACATTGATCTAGTATTCTCAGCTCCAATCAGTGGAGACGAGCAGTAGTGGCCGCGGCACGATAGGTTGAGTTACGTTACGATTGGTTAGGTATAGGTTAGGTTAGACTACGTTTGGTTAGTGTAGCTTCTACTTTCCAGCTGTACGTTGTTATTCGGTGTACTTCTGCGACCTGCTGTGCACTACTACATTCTGCTTTGCTCTGAGGAGGCCAGGAGCAGTGGTCTCGGCGCGTTAGTTAGAGTTAGGTTACGTTCGGTTTGGTTAGGCTTGTTTGTGTTAGGGTAGGATATCTTTGACTTTTGCGCTGTACACTGAAATTCGGCTGATTTCTGCGCTCTACGTTGCTTTAATATGCTCTAGTTGGATCTGGGGATGCCAGCAATAGTAGTCACGACGTCACATGTTGCGTTACTCTACGTTCGGTTAGGTCGATTTAGGACAGGTTACGTTAGGATATCTTTGGCTTTTGTGCCGCGCGCAGCTATTTGGTGGCTTTCTGTGCTCTACTCTGCTGTAGAATATTCTGCTAAGCTCTGGGGTGGCCAGCGACAACGGTCTTGGCACGGTGGGTTAAGATTTGCTGCGTCTGGTTA
>NW_016914987.1:0-2013 GCF_001483705.2 Eufriesea mexicana
TCTGCGCTCTAATGTGCTCCATCGTAATCTGCTTGTCCCTGGGGACGCCAGCAATGGTTGTGGCGGCAGCTTAGGCAGCGTTATGGTACGTTTGGGCAGGTTAGGTTAGCTTAAGTTTGGTAGGGTTGCTTTGACTTTTCTCCTATACATCGCTGTTCGGTCGATATCTGCGCTCTGCGTTACTCTACTAGCATCCGATTGTCTCTGCGGATGTCAGCAATAGTGGCCTAGGCACGTTGCGTAAGGTTAGAATACGCTCTGTCGGGTTAGGTTAGGTTGCGTCTGGTTACGATAGCTTAGACTTTTGTGCTACGCACTGCTTTCCTTTGGACGTCTGCGCTCCTCTGTGCGCTATCACACTCAGCTTGTCTCCGTGGACGACAGGAATAGTGCCTCCTGCAGGTTAGGTTTAGATACGTCACGTTTGATTAGGTTAGGTTTGGTTATGTCTGATTAGGATAGACTTGACTCTTGTGATATACACTGCAGTTCGGTACATTTCTGCGTTCTACATTGCTCTGCTGTTCTCTACTTAGCTTTCGAGATGCAAGCAATAGCGGTCGTGGAACGTAAGGTTGGGTTACTTTTCGTCTGATAACGTTACGTTTGGATAGGTTAGGATAGTATATCTCTCACTTTTGCGCCATACACTGCAAAACGTTGGACTTCTGCGCTCTTCATTGCTCCAGTATACTCTGCTCGACTCTGGGGAAACCAGCAACGGTGGCCTTAGCACTTTAAGTTAAGCTACGTTTGGTTAGATTGGCTTTGGCTTCTGTGCTATACACTGCCATTCGGTGGTCTTCTGCGCTCTACCGTGCCCAGTATGTTCTGCTTGTCTCTGTGGATGCAAGTAATAGCGGTCTCGGCTATTTGGGTTATGATATGTTATGTTTGGTTTGGTTACGTTAGCCTTAGCTAGGTTTGGATAGCCTCAACTTTTCTGCCATTCACTGCGATTCTATGGATTGCCACGGTCTACTCGCACCTAGTATAATATTTTTGGCGATCGCGAAGTCAGTAGCAGTGGTCGCAGCACGTGAGGTTGAGTTATGTAACGTTTGGTTATGTGGGGTTAGGTCAGATTTGGTCAGGATATCTTCGACCTTTGTGATATTCACTGCAATGCGGTCGATTTCTACGCCCTGCTGTTCTCTAGTATATTCTGCTTGGCTCTACGGCCGCCAGATATAGCCGTCTCGGCACGCTAGGTAGGGCTATGTTACGCTTGTCCTGTCCAGGTTTTGTTATGTTCGGTTAGTATAGCTTTGACCTTTGAGCTCTAAACAGCTATTCGATCGATAGCTGCTCTCTGCATTGCTCTACTAGCATCTGCTTGTCTCTCGGGAGACCAGCAATAGCGGTAGTGGCACGTTTGATTGGGTTAGTTTACGTTTGGCTGGGTTAGGATAGCTTACGTTCGGTCAGGATCGCTTCGGTTTTCGTTGTATGCATTGTTATCCGGTGAATCCCTGTGCTCCACTGTTCTCGAATATTCTGTACTCCACTCTGGGGAAGCCGGCAGTAGTCGTCGCGGCATGTTAGGTTCAGATATGTTACGTCCGTTTATGTTAGGTTCGGTTAGGTTAGGACGCGGCATCATCGACTTTTGTGTTATACACTGCAATTATATGGAATTCCACGCTCCACTCTCCTCTAATATGTTCTGCTCGGCGTTAAGGAGGCCAGCAAATGTGCTCGTTGCACGGCATGTTGAGATCGGTAACGTTTGGTTAGGTTAGATTGGGTTAGGATAGGAGGGGGTAGCTTTGACTTCTGTGCGATACTCTGATATTGGGCGGGCTTCTGCTATCTACTGTGCTCTTTCATGCTCTTCATGGCTCTGGTGAGGTCAGCAATTGGTGTGTAGTCTCGTTAGCTTTAGTTATATTTCGTGTGGCATTATAACGTTACCTCGTTAGGTTTAGTTATATTTCGTGTGGCATTATTACGTTTGGATAGACTAGGATAGGGTAGCTTTCGACTTTTGTGCTATACTCCGCTATACGGTGG
>NW_016914988.1:0-979 GCF_001483705.2 Eufriesea mexicana
CGCAGAAATCCACCGCATTGCAGTGAATTGCACAAAAGACGTGGATATCCCAACCTAACCTGACCTAACCTATCCTAACCCAATGTACCATATCACAACATAACTTGCCGCGACCACTGCTCCTGACCTCCCAAGAGCGAGGCCGAATGCAGTAGAGCACAGCAGATCACAGAAATCGGCCGAAAAGCAGTGCAATGCATGAATGTCGGAGAAGCTAATCTTAACATAGCCAAACGTAACATACGCAAACGTAGCCTAATTCAACATGACATGACGAGACCACTATTGTTGGTCTCCACAGAGAGAAGCAGAATGTACTAGAGCATAGTAAAGCGCAGGGATCCACCGCACTGCAGGGAATAGCGCAAAAGGCCCTGAGACCCTAACATAACCTGACCTAATTAAACATATCTAAACGCAGCATAACCGAGTACGACGAGCCGCGGCCACCGCTCCTGGCCTCCCAGGAACGATAGAGAACGTAGTAGAGCACAGTAGATGACAGAAATCCACCGAAGAGCAGTGAAGAGCACAAAAGTTGCAAGAGTACGACGAGCCGCGGCCACCGCTCCTGGCCTCCCAGGAACGATAGAGAACGTAGTAGAGCACAGTAGATGACAGAAATCCACCGAAGAGCAGTGAAGAGCACAAAAGCTGCACGTACCCTAACTTAACCTGACCAAGCCTAACCAAACCGAACGTAGCATAGGCCTATATTACGCCCTGCGACCGCAGCTCCTGACCTCTCCTGATCCAAGCAGGATGTAGCAGAGCACAGCAGATCACGAAAACCAACCGTATAGCAGTGTATACTACGATAGTCATAGCTACACTTCCCAAAACTTATCTAACATAACGTAACCAAACGTTACCTAACAATACCTGACATGCAACGACCACTATTGCTCGCCTCCCTTGAGTCGAGCAGAGTATAATAGAGCAATGTCGAGCGCAGAAATTCACGAAATAGCAGTGTATA
>NW_016914989.1:0-603 GCF_001483705.2 Eufriesea mexicana
GGCGTGCTATAGCCACAGCAATGCTATGGAATCTGCATGGGAAGTACAATTTTACTCACATATTGCGAATATTATCGTGGCGAGCTAACTTTCTTGCATAAATAAGGGGGTAAGATTCTATTTGCGTGCAATTCCAGTTGCAGTGCTGTAGAATCTGGCTGGAAGGTTCAGTTTGATTGGTATTTTCGACTAGTAGTGTGGTGACCTAACTTTCGTGCATTAACAAGGAGGACGAATACTATTGGCGTGCTATTGCCTTTGCAATGCTATATAATCTGGCTGGTAAATTCAATTTTATTGACATTTTCGGGCAGTATCGTGGCGAGCTGACCTCCTTGCGTATATAAGGAGGAAGAATACTATTGGCGTGCTATTGCCATTGCAGTGCTATATAATCTGGCGCGAAAATTCAATTTTATTGGCATTTTCGGACAATATCGTGGTGAGCTGGCCTTCTTGCATATATAAGGAGGAAGAATACTATGGGCGTGCTATTGCCACTGCAGTGCTATAACATATAATCTGACTGGAAAATTTAACTTTATTGACATTTTCGGCTAATATCGCAGTGAGCTAACCTCCTTGCATAAATAAGGAGGAAAG
>NW_016914990.1:0-565 GCF_001483705.2 Eufriesea mexicana
GTAAGCTAACGCAGCGTAACATAGCACAACCTACCGTGCCGCGACGACTATTGCTGGCGTCCCCAGAGGCAAGCAGGATATGGGAGAACACAGTAGAGCCCAGGAGTCCATAGCATAGCTGCGTTGAGCACAAAAGCCAAAGCTACCCTGACCTAACCCAAAACAAGCTAACCCGACCATACGTAATCTAACCCAGCCTGATGTGCCGTGACCGGTATTGCTGACCTCCAAGGAGCTGAGCAGAGCATAATAGTGGTGAGCGGGGGACAGAAATCAATAGAATCGCAGTCTATAGCAGAAAAGTCGAAGCAATCCATACCTAACCCTAGCTAACATAACCTACACAAACGTAGCGTATCTCAACCCAACATTGCAAGACCACTATTAATGGCCTCCCCAGAGCCGAGCACAACGTACTAGAGACCAGTAGAGCACAGAAATCGACAGCATCTCATTGTAGCGCACAAAAGTCAAAGGTACCCTGTCGTAAATCAAACAAGTCTAACCTAACCGAACGTAACCTAACTCTACCTAGAGCGCTGCGGCCAATGCTTCTGGCCACCCC
>NW_016914990.1:2933-59468 GCF_001483705.2 Eufriesea mexicana
CATTCCTGGAGCCAAGCAGTACATATCGGAAATCCACCGAATAACAGGGTATAGTACAAAAGTCAGAGATATCCTGTACATACCTTTCAAATTGTAACATACACAAACGTAGCGTAGCAGAACTTACGGTGCCGTGACTGATATTGCTGGCTTTCCCACATTCGAGCAGAGCATAGTAGAGCGCTGATATCCACCGAATGGCATTGTATATCTCGAAGGTCTTAGCTACACAAAGCCAGCCCAAACAAACTTAAACTAACCGAACGCTGCCTAACTCAACCTAACGAGCCCAGATCACTATTGCGGGCCTCCGCAGCGTCAGGAAGGATATTCTAGAGCACAGTAGAGCGCAGTAATCGACCGTATTGCAGTGATTGGCACAAAAGTCCAAGGTATCCCGACCAAACCTATCCTCACCAAACCTAACCAAACGAAAGGCAACTCCTTCTAACGTGCCGCGACCAGTATTTCTGGACTCCATTGAGCAAAGCAGAGCATATTATATCACAGTAGGGCGCAGAAATCCGCTGAATAGCAGTGCGCGGCGCAAGAATCAAAGCTGCCCTGGCCTAACCTAACCAAACGTGTCAAGAACGAACGTAACCTAAATGCCCATAACCGCCCTACAATAATACTGCTGACTTCCCCAAAGCCAAGCAGCACAGACCAGAGCACAGTTGAGCACAAAAATCCGCGGCGTTGCAGTGTAAAGCACAATAGGTGGAGGTATCCTAACACAAAGTGACCTGATCTAACAAAACCGAACGTAGCCTGACAAATCGTAACGTGCCGAGACCACTATTGCTGTCTTTCCCATAGACCAGCTGAACATATGAGATCACAGTAGAGCGCAGAAATCCACCGAATGCCAGTGTGCGTCACAAATGTCGGATACCTCTTCCTAACCTAACAATCGTAACATTCCCTAATTCAACCTACCTCAACCTAACGTTCCTAGTCCAATATTGATGGCCTCCGCAGCGACAAGCGGTACATATTGGAGCACAGTATAACGCAGAAGCCCACCGAAGAGCAGTGTATGTCACAGAAGTCTGATCCACCCGGTCCTTACATAACAATACCTCACACAACCAAACGCCACATAACGCAAACCTACATGCCCGGACCACTAGTGATGGCCACCGCAAAGACCAGCAGAATATACTAGAGAACACCAGAGCGTAAAAATAGACCGCTTTGCAGTGAATATCGCAAAAGTCGGAGGTATCCTAACCAAACCTAACCTAACTCAACCTAGCCTAAGCAAACCAAGCATAACCCGAGCTTACGTGCCTCGACCATTACTGCTGGCGTCCCCAGAGGCAAAGGAATATGGTAGAGCACGGTAGAGCATAGGAGACCATAGAATATCTGTGTCGAGCACAAAAGTCGAAGATAACCTATGCTAACCCACCTTAACCTTTCATAACCCAACGTATTCTAAGTCAACCTAATGTGCCGAGACCTCCTTTGCTGGCCTCCCAGAGCCCAGCAGAGCATATTAGAGCACAGTATAGCGCAAGAACTCACCGAATAGCAGTATAGAGCACAAAAGTCTATGCTATCCTCTCCTGCACTAATCAAACGTAACCTGATCATACGTAGCATAAATAAATCTAACATGCTGAGACCACAATTGCTGGCCTCCTCAGTGTGGAGCAGAGCATATTAGAGCACAATAGAGCGCAGAAATCCGCCGAATTAGAGTGAATAACTTAGAAGGCAAAGCTATTCTCCCCAAACGTAGCCTAACCAAACCTGTCCGAACGTAACCTAACTCAATCTTTCGTGTCACGGCCACTATGGCTGGCCTCCACTGAGTCGAGCAGAGCATAGCAGAGCAATGTACAGCGCAGAAATCCACCGAATAGCAGTGTATAGTGCAAATGTCGAAGCTATCCAAACCTATCCCAAACAAACGTAAAATTGCCAAACGTAACATATCTCGTCCTAACGAGCCGAGCTCACAGCTGCTAGCCTCACCATAGCCAAGCAGGGCATGTTAGTGGACAGTAAAGCGCAGAAGTCCCCCTGATAGCAGTGTATGGCAACAAAAGCCATGCTATCCATTCCTACCTTATCCTCACATATTATAACAAAACGTGGCATGAATAAACTAACGTGACGGAACCACTACTACTGGCTTCACCATAGTCGAGCAGACCATATTGGAGGACAGCATGGCCCATATATGCTCCGAATATCTGTATATAGCACGAAAGTCAGAGCTATCCTCTCCTATCCTAACCAAACGTAACATAACCAAACGTAGCGTAACTGAAACTGAGGTGCCGAGACCACTATTTTTCTGAAATCCAAGAAGAGCGTATTAGTGCACAGTAGAGCGCAGAAAGCCAACGAACAGCAGTGCATGGCACAAAAGGCAAATCTTCCCTTTCCCAACCTAACCAAACCTGAGCTAACCGAACGTAACGTATCACATCCCGTCATGCAACGACCTCTATTGCTGGCCTCCCCGCAGAGGAGAAGAGCATTGTAGAGCAATGTAGAGCGAAGGAATCCACCGAAAAGTAGTGCATAGCGCAAAAGTCGAAGCTACCTTGTCCTAACCTAACCAAACCTAATATAACCAGACGTAATATGCCAGTAACTGTCGTGCCGCGCCCACTATCGCTGTCCTCCCCGGAGTCGTGTGCAGTATAGTGGAGAAGATTTGAGAGCAGGGATTCACCTTACAACAGTGTATACCACGAAAGTTAGACCCATCCGTGCCTAACCAAGGCTAACGTAATATAACCGAACTCAGCGTACGTCGACCTAACGTGCCGAGATCACAATCTCTGGCATCGCCAGAGCCATGCAGAACATACTAGAGCACAGTAGAGCGCAGAAATCCTCCACGCGTCGGCGTAGTGCACAATAGTCACAGATATCCTGTCCTAAACGAACCTGACCTAGCCGGCCGTAACCTAACCCTACGTAAAGCTACGCGGCTACAGTTGCTAGCTTCTCCAGAGCAAAGCAGAGCATATTAGATCAAAGTAGAAAGCAGAGATGCACCGAATAGCTGTACATAGCACAGAAGCCAAAGCTGTCACAGCCTAACATAGCCAAACATAGCATAACAAATCGAAATCTAACTCCACCTATCCGACCTACACAACTATTGCTTACATCCCCAGAGCCAAGCAGAACATGCTAGAGCGGAGTAGATCTCAGAAATACGCAGCGTTGCAATTTGAAGCACAATAGCCATGGACATCCTAACCCAGCTTGACCTAACCTAGCACAGTCAAACTTAGCCTACCGCAGCTTAACGTGTCAAGACCACTTTTGCTGCATTCCCCATGGCCAAGCTGAGTAAATCAGACCACAGTGGGGCACAGACGCTCACCGAATAGCCGTAAACGGCACAGAAGTCAATGATATACCCTCCTACTTTAACCAAAGGTAACAAAACCACACGCAGTATAGAACAAACTAACGTGCCGGGACCACTATTACTGTCACACCAGATTAGAGCAGAGTATAGTAGAGTTACGCAGAGAGAAGGAATCCTCCGGAAAGCTGTGCGCAGCACAAAAGTCAAAGCTATACCTGCCTAACCTAACCAAACATAACATAACCAAACATAACCTGGCTCAGCATAACGTGACGCGTCTACTACTGCTTGCCATCCCAGAGCCAAGCGGAACGTATTAGAGGAGAGCAAAGAGCAGAGATCCATAGTACCGCAGTGCATGGCAGAAAGGACGAAGGAGCGTAAGCCAAACAATTGCCAGCGTAACATGCGCAAACGGAGCCTATCTCAACCTATCATGGCGAGACAACTGTTGCTGCCCCCCCCCCTCTCCCCCAGCGCCAAGCGGAACACACTAGGGCACAGTGGAGTGCAGAGGTACACCGCATTTCAGAGTACAGGACAACGGTCAAAGGTATCCTATCCTAACCCAAACAAACCTAACATATCCAAACGTAGCCTAATACAACCTATCGTGTCGCGAAAACTATTGCCGGCTGCCCCAGAGCCGAAAGGAGTATAGTAGAGCATTGTGGAGCGCAGAAATCCGCCGAATGGAGGTGTACGGCACAAAAGTAAAAGATACCCTACCCTTGCCTGACCATACGTGACATAGCCAAACGCAAACATATCCAAACTAACGCGCCTATAACGCCATTGCTGGCCTCCCCAGTGCCAAGCAGAACATACCGTGGAACAGTAAAGCGCACAGAGACAGCGAATAGCACAGTATAGCACAGAAGTCAGAGCCATCGTAACCTAACCTAGCCTAACTTAACCTGACCGAAGGCAACATAACTCAACCTTACGTGCCGCGACCACTACTGCCGGCGCCGCAGCGCCAAGAGGAATATGATAGAGCACTGCAGAGCACAGAAGTCCGGAGTATATCTGCGTCGAGCACAGAAGTCAAGGATGTCTTCTCAAAACATAACCAAACGTAATATAACGAAGGCTAACATTGCGTGACCAGTATCGCTGGCCTCCACGTTGTCCAGCAGGGCACGATAGAGGAGGGCGGAACACAGAAATCCATAGAATGGCAGTGTAAAGCAGAAAAGTCTAAGCTATCCAGACCTTACATAAGAAAACATAACATAACCAAACGTATCCAAACGCAGCATAATATGCCAAGACCACTATTACTGCCTTCCCCAGAGCTAGGCAGAACATACTACAGCACAGTAGACCGCAGAAGTCGACCGCATTCCAGTTTACAGCACAGAAGTCAAAGATATCCTAGCCTAACCCAGAAAAGCCTAACAAAACCAAACGTAACTTAAGACGACCTAACGCGCCACGGCCTCCATTTCTGGAATTCCCAAAGCAAATCGGGGCATACTTGATCAGGCTAGTACGCAGATATCGACTGAATAGCAGTGTGTGGCACAAATGTCGAGGCTACACTAGCCTAACCTAACCAAACATAGCATAAGCAAACGTAACCAAACGCCACCTATGCGCCCTACACTACTATTGCTGGCCTCGCCAGAGCCAAGCGGAATATAGAAGAGAATAGTACATCACAGAAATCGACCGCCTTACAGTGTACAACGAAAAGTTCAAGGGTATCCTACTTTAACCGGAACAAACCTAACCGAACCAAACGTAACGTAACGCGCCGCGGCCACTGCTTCTGCCCTCCCCAGAGTAAGTCTGAGCCAATTATATCACAATGGAGCGCTGAAATGCACCGAACAGCAGTGTACAGCGCAAAAGCCAAAGCGGTCCTGGCCCAACCTAACCAAACGTAAGCATAATCAAACGTAACCTAGCTCCAGCTACCTGCACTATACCACTATTGCTGACCACCCCAGTGACACGCTGAATACACTACACCACAGTAGACTACAGATATCCGCTGCGTTTCAGTGTATAGCACAAATGTCAAAGGTGTCTTAACATAAACTGACCTAACCTAACCCAAACGAACGTTGCCTAATTCATCATAACGAGACAAGACCGCTATTGCAGTCTTTTCCAGGGGAAAGCTGATCATGTCAGATCACATTGGAGCGCCGGAATCCACCGAATAGCAGCGTGTAGCACAATAGTCAAAGATACCCTCTCGTAAACTATCCTAGCGAAACATAATCAAACGTAACCTAACCAAACCTAACGGGCAGCGACCACAACTGCTGGTCTCCCGGAGCCGAGCAGAGTATAGTAGAGCAATGTAGAGCGAAGGAGTCCTCCGATTAGCAGAGTATAGCGCAAAGGTTTAAGTAAACATATCCTCTCCTAGCAAAACGTAACATAACAAGGCGTAAGGTAATGGAACCTAGCATGCTTAGACCATCATTGATGGCCACCCTATCGATAGGCAGAACATATTAGAGGAGAGCAGAGGGCAGAAGTCCATCGAATGGCAGTGTAAGGCGGAGAAGTCACTGCTCTCCTTACCTAACTCAAACCAACCTAACATAACCAAGAAAACGTGACCGAAACTAACGTGCCGAGACCAGAGACAAGCAGAGCATATTAAAGCGCAGTTGATCGCAGAAGTCCAACGAGTAGGAGGGTATGGCGAAAAAGTCAAATATATTCTAATCTAACCAGACCGTACCTAACGTACCCAAACGTGTACCAACTAAACCTAACGTGCCAAGACCACTATGTCTGGCATCGGCAGAACCAAGCGGAACATATTACAGCACGGTAGCGCACAGAAATTCGACGAAGAGCAGTGTGTACCACAAAAGTCGGGGATAATCAGAACAAAGTAACCGAACCTAACGCAACCGTACGTAACATAACAAAACCTTACGTGCTGCGACCACTGTTGTTGGTGTCTCCAGATGCAAGCAGATTATATTAACCAAACTTACAATGACGCAACCGAACTTGCCGCGGCCACAGCTTACGGCTTCCCCGGAGCAGAGCAGGACATGGTTGATCACAGCAGTGCACAGAAATCCGCCGAACAGCAGTGTATAGCGCAAAAGTCATAGCTATCCCCTCCGAACCTAACAAATCGTAGAGTAAGCGAACGTAACCTAATGCAACCTAACGTTCTGCAACCACTATTGCTGGCCCCCCAGAGCCAAGCAGAGCTTATTAGAGCACAGTAAAGCGCAGAAGTTCACCAAATGGTAGTATATAGCGCAAAGGCCGATGCTGTCCTCCCCAACCCTAAACAAACGTAACAAAACCAAACGTAGCCTAAACCAGACTGACGTGCTGAGACCACTATTGCTGGAAGCCTTAGAGTCCAGCAGAGTATAATAGAGCAATACAGAGCGTAGAAACACGCCGAATAGCCGTGTATACCACGAAAGTCGAAGCTATGCGGACATAACACAAACTATCGTAACCCAACCGACCTTAGCATAACTCAACCTGACGCGCCGCGGCCACCATTGCTGGACGCCCCAGTGTCGAGTAGAGCACAGTAGAGCAGAGTACATTACAGTAGAGCGCGGAAATCTACCGAATAACAGCCTTTGCCAAAAAAAAGCCAAAGCTATCCAGAGCTAACCGGAACAAGCGTAACCTAACCAAACGTAACCCAACTCAACCTAACGTGCCGTGACCACTATTGCTGGCATCTGCAGTGCCAAGCAGAGCATATTAGAGCACAGTAGAACACAGAAATCCACCGAATAGCAGAGTAAAGCACAAAGGTCCTATCTACCCTGTCCTAACCGAACCGAACGTAACCCAACCAAATGCAATCTAACTCCACCTAACAGCCCTGGACCACTATTGCTAACAGCCGCAGAGCCAATCAGATTGCTCCAGAGCACAGTAGAGTGCAGGAACCTGCCGAATCTCAGTGTATGGCACAAAAGTCTGTTAACCTGACCATTCGTAACATACGCAAACGCAACCTAACTCAACCTAACGTGCAGCGACCACTGTTGTTGGCCTCCAGTGTGTCGAGCAGAGTACAGTAGAGCCAAGTAGGATGGAGAAATCCACCGAATAGCAGTATGTTAACCTGACCAATCGTAACATACGCAAACGCAACCTAACTCAACCTAACGTGCAGCGACCACTGTTGTTGGCCTCCAGTGTGTCGAGCAGAGTACAGAAGAGCCAAGTAGGATGGAGAAATCCACCGAATAGCAGTCTTTGCGAAGAAAGTCAGAGTGATCCAAACCTAACCCGAACGAACATAACATGACCAATCGTAACATAACAAAACCTGTCGTGGCACGATCACTATTGCTGGCCTCACCAGATTCTAGTACGGTATAGTGCAGCGCAGTAGAGCGCAGAAGACTGCCAAATAGCATTGTATACCAGCAAAGTCAAACATGTCCATACTTAACCAGACATAAACTAATCTAACCTAACGTGGAATAACTTAACCTAGCGTAACGCTACCACTGTCGCTGGTTTCCCCAGAGACAAGCAGAATGTGATAGAGTGCAGTAGAGCACAGAGTCCATAGGATATCAGTGTTGAGCACAAAAATCAAAGCAGTCCTAACATAATCCAACCTAACCTAACCTAACAAAACGAAATATGTCTCAAACTAACGTGCCGCGACCAGTCCTGCTGGCCTCCGCAGAGCGAAGCAGAGCGTAATAGGGGAGAGTAGAGATCAGAAATCCATAGAATCTTTGAGTATAGCACAGAAATCGAAGCTACCTAAACATAACCAGAGCTAACATAGCCCAACCAGACGTATCTCATCACAACCTATCGTACCGAGACCAGGACTAGTGGCTTCTCCAGAGCAAAGCAGATCATAATAACGCACAGTAGAGCGCAGAAATCCACCGAATAGCAGTGTACACCACGGAAGTCAAATCTATCTAAACCCACCCAAACTAACAAAATGGAACCAAACGTATCCTCACTCAACATAACGGAACGAGACCACTCTTACTGGCTTCCACAGAGTCGAGCAGAGTATAGTAGAGGAACGAGGGGCGAAGAAATCGTTCGAATAGCAGTGCATAGCGCAAGAGTCAAAGTTATCCTATCCTTACCCGACCAAACGTAACATAACCAAACGAAACATAACTCAGACTTTTGCGCCGAGACCAACACCGCTATTATCTCCATAGCCAAGCCGAACAAACAAGAGCACAAGAGTGCGCAGATATCCGCCGAATAGCATTGTATAGCACAAAAGTCAAAGCCATCCTAACCAAACATAGCCAAACCTAACCAAGCCGGAAGTAACATAGCTAAACCAGACGTGCCACGGCCACCATTTCTGGAGTCCCCACAAACTACCAGATGCAAGTACAGCATCGCAGAGACCATAAATCGACCGAAAAACAGTGTAGTGCACAATGGTCAAGGCCGCCCTAACCAAACTTAGCACAACCCAGCCTATTCAAGCGTAACCTAACTAAACCTTCCGCGCCGCGGCCACAGTTGCCGGCCTCCCCAGAACCAGGCTGATCATATTAGAATACAATAGAGTGCAGAAATCCACTGTACACCTGAGTATAGCGCAAAAGTCAACGCTAATCTAACCCAACCCTACCAAACGTAACACAACCAAACGCAACATAGCTCTGCCCAACGTACCGAGACCACTACTGCTGGCCACCCCCATAGCCAAGCACAGAATATTAGATCGCAGTGGACCGCATAAATGCCACGAATAGCAGTTTGCTGCACAAAAGTCAAAGCTACCTCTACCAAACCGGAACTAAGCGAACACAACCAACCGTAAAATAAATAACGTAACGTGCCGCGACCACTATTGCTGGCTTTCCCGGGGCAATGCAGAATCTATTAGAACGCAGAAATCCGTAGAACGGAAGCGTACAGCAGAAAAGTCAAAGATATCCAAACCTAACCCAAACTAACGTATTCTAACCATATATTGCCAAACCCAACATAACGTGCCACGACCATTATTGCTGGGTTCTCCAGAGATAATAAGAATATGATAGAACACAGCAGAGCACACGTGTCCACAGAATATCAGTGTTGAGCGCATAAGTCAAAGCTATTCTAGCCTAACCCAACGAAACCTAACATGACCAAACGTAATCTTACCTAACCTAACGTGCCGAGACCACCATTATTGATCTACCTAGAGCCATGCAGAACATACTTGAGCGCAATAGAGCCTGGAGAACCACAGAGTAGCAGTGTATACCATGAAAGACAAGTCTATCTAAACATATACCGAACTAACGTTACGCAACCAAACGTAGGCTAGACCAGTATAACGGGCCGAGAAAACTATTGCTGGCATACCCATAGTCGATCAGATAATTGTAGAGCAACGTAGAGCGTAGAAAACACCGAAGAGCAGTGCATAGCGTAAATGTTATATCTACCATATCCTAACCCATCCAATCGTATTATAGCCAAACACATTATGACTTAACCCTGCGTGCGGAGACAACAACTGCTCTCCTCCCTAGAGCCAAGCAAAGTATACGAGAGCACAGTAGAGCGCAGAAAGCCACCAAAGAGCAGTGTATACCACAAAGGTCAAAGATATCCTAACTCAACCTGACCTGACCAAACCTATCCAAACGTAGAATAGCTAAACCTAACGAGCCGAGACCACCATCGGCGTTCTCCCCAGAGCCAAGCAGAACATATTAAAGAAAAAGAGCGCAGAAATTCACCGAACAGCAGTCAGTAATACAAAAGTCATAGCCACGGCAACCAAACGTAACCAAACCTAACCTAAACAAACGTAACATAACTCAACCCAACGTGCCCACACCGCTATTGCTGACCTGCGCAGTGCCAAGCCGATTATTCAAGAGCAACATAGAGCGCAGAAATCCGCCGCATTGAGGTGTAAGGCAGAAAAGTGGAAGGTATCCTAACCAAACGTAGCCTAACATAACCAAACAAAACGTAACCTATCCCATCCTAACGTGCCTAGCCCACTGCTGCTGGCCTCCCCATCCCCAAGCATGGCGTATTAGAGGAGAGTAGAGCGCAGAGGTCCATAGGACGGCAATGCATAGCACGAAGGTCAAAGATATCCCAACCTAACCCAAATAAACGTAACATAACCCAACGTAACATGAACAAGCATAACGCGCCGCGGTCAATACTTCTGGAATTCCCAGAGCAAAGCAGAGAATACTAGACCACAGCAGAACGAAGGAATTAACCGTGTAGCAGTGTATAGCACAAAAGTCAAAGCTATCCTACCCTAACCAGTCCAATCGTAACATAAGCAGACGTAGAGTGACCCAAACTGACGTGTCACGAACGATATTGCTGGCCTAGCGAGAGATACGCGGAGTATAGAATAGCAATGTAGAATGCTGAAATCATCCGAATATCAGTGTATAACACATCAGTCAAAGCTCTCCTGACCAAGCCTAACCAGATCTAGCCTAACCAGACGTATACTAACTAAACCTAACGTGACTTGACCTGTACTGCAGGACTCCACAGTGCCAAGCAGAGTTTAATAGAGGAGAGTAGAGAGAAGAAATTCTTAGAATCTCAGGGTATAGCAGAAAAGTCGAAGTCATCCAAACCTAACCATAGCTAACTTAACCTATCCAAACGTACCCTATCTGAGCCTGACTTTCCGAGACGACCATTGCTGGCCTCCCCGCCGCCAAGCAGGGCACATTACAGGAGCATTGAGCTCTGCGGTACATAGAATGGCAACGCACAGCAATAACAGTGTACAGCACAAAACTCAAGGCTACCCTAGCCTAACATAAACGAACGTAACACAACCAAACGCAACATAACTCAAGCGATCGTGCATAGACCACTACTACTGAGAGTGCTGTTACTGAGTATGCTCGAAGAACTTGTCCGCCTCGTCGAGCAGGCATATCTGCCGGTATGCCTTCGGAGAGACATGCCGCATCCCCAGTTTGGGGATCAGCGCGAACCTCGCTCTCTTCCATTATACCGGGAAGCAACCGGTCCTCAGGCAGCTGTCGAGCAGCCGAAGCAACCGGTCGCCACACGTCTCCAGAGCCAGTACAATGGCTCCGCACGGGATGCCGTCAAGTCCGTGGGCGGTGATCCTCGCCCACATAAGTTCGAAGCTGTCCTATCCTAACACTACGTAACCTAACCCAACCAAACGTGACGTAGCAAAACCCAATGTGCCATACCACTGCTGCTCGGATCCCGAGAGCCGAGCAGAGTGTAGTAGAGCAATGTAGAGCGCAGAAATCCGCCGAACAGCAGCGTACTACACAAAAGTCGAAGCTATCCTATCCTAACCTATCCAAACGTAACATAACCATACGCAACGTAGCTCAGACCAACGTGCCGAGGGCACTACGGCTGGAATCCCCAGAGAAAAGTATAATATTCTAGAGCGCATAAGTGCGCAGAAAGCAACCAGATAGCAACGAAAGACAAAGATATGCTAACCAACCCTGACTTAACCTAACCGAACCAAACGTAGAATAACTGCACCTGACGAGCGGAGACCTATATTGCAGGCCACCCTTGAGCAGAGCAGAACACAATACAGGGCAGTAAGGAGCAGAAAACTCCGAAAAGCAGTGTATAACAGAAAAGTTAATGCCATCCTAACCTAACGTAAGCTACCGTAACTTAACCAAACGTAACATAGCTCTACCTATCGTGCCATGACCGCTATTGCCGGTCTCCCCAGAGTCGAGCAGGGTATAGTAGAGCAACATAGAGCGCAGAAAACCGCCGAAGAGCTGTGTACTGCACAATAGTCAATTCAACCCTGTCCTAACCTAACGAAACGTTGCATAAGCTAACGTTATCTATCTCAACCTAGAGTACCGAGAACACTTTTGCTAGCCTCCCCAGAGCCGAGATGAACATATTAGTGCACACTAGAGCACAGGAGTCCACCGCACGTCTGTTTACACCACGAAAGTGGAAGATATCCGAACCTAACCAGAGCTACCGTAACCCAACCAAACGTGACCTATCTCAGCCTGTCGCGCCGAGACCACAATTACAGGCTTCCCCAGATCTAAGCAGAACATGCTAGGGTACAGAAGATCGCGCAAAGCCACCAAATAGCAGTGTGTAGCACAAAAGGCAACGCCATCCTAACCAAACGCAGCCTAGCCTAACCTGACCAGACGTAATTTTACACAACCTACCGTGCCACTACCGCAATTGCTGGCCTCCCCAAAGTCTGGCAGCGTATAGTAGTGCAACAAAGGGTGCAGTATTCCACCGAATAACAGTGTATAGCTCAAATGACAACGTCGTCCTATCCTAACCTAACAAAACGGAACATTAGCAGACGTAAAGTAACCCAACCTGACGTGCACGACAGCTATTGCTGGCCTCACTAGAGCTAAGCAGAGTATAACAGAGCCATTTAGATCGCCGAAATTGCCCGAATACCAGTGTATATAGAAAAAGTAGGAGATATCCTAAATCCACCAGACCTAACCTTACATAATCAAACGTAACCAAGCCAAACCTAACATGCCTAGCCCACAATTGCTGGCCTGCCAACTACCATGCAGGGCATATTAAAGGACAGTGGAGCGCAGAGGTCCATAGAATGGCAGTGTATGGCGCGAAAGCCAAAGATATCCTTACTTCACTCAAACTAACATAACCTACCCAAACGTAACATAACACTACCTAACGCGCCGCGTCCACTATTTCAATTATTCCCGGATCAAAGCAGGGAATATTAGATCACAGTAGAGCGCAGAAATCTACGGAATAGCAATGAATAGCAGAAAAGCCGAAGCTACCCTTCCCAAACCTAACCAATCGTAACGTACACAAACGTAACCTAACACAACCTGAGGAGCCGCGACAGACATTGCTGGCCTTCACATAGTCGAGCAGAGCATAGTAGAGGGCAGAAATCTATCGAATGACAGTGCGTACTACGAAAGCCGAGGCTATCGGAAGCTAACCCAGACAAACATAATCTAACCAAGCGTAATCTAGCTCAACCTAACGTGACGCGACCATTATTGCTGGCCTCCCCATATCCAAACAGGGCATATTACATGAGCGTAGAGAGCCGGGACCCATAGAGTCGGGGTGTATAGCAGGTGAGTCAAAGCCAGCCGAACGTAACCCAGACAAATATAGCCTAACCAAACGAAGCCTAACTCAAAATAACTATATGCGACCACTAACGCTGGCCTCCACAGAGCGTAGCAGAGAATACTAGAGGAAAGTAGATAGCAGAAATCAACCGAATAGCGGTGTATAGCTCAAAAGTAAAAGCTATCCTCTCCTAACCCATCACAACGATACATAACCGAACGTATCCTAACTGGACCGAACGTGCTGATACCACAATTGCTGGCCTCCCCAGAGTCGAGCAGATTATACTAGAGCACAGTAGAGCACAGAATTCCAGCGAATAACAGTCTACGCCAAGAAAGTTAAAGCTATCCAAACCTAACCCAAACAAACATAACCTAACCAAACGTAACATAACTCTACCTAACGTGCCAGGAACGCCATGGCTGGCGTCCCCAGAGCCAAGCAGAGCATATTAGAGCACGGTCGAGCGCTGGAATCCGCCGAATAGCAGTGTATAGCGGAAAAGTCAAATCTGTACTGTCCTAACCTAACCAAACATAACGCAACCAAACGTGCCACCAACATTATTGCTGGCCTCCTCTGAGACAAGCAGAACATATTAGAGCGCAGTAGGGCGCAGAAATCCTCTGAATAGAAGTGTATAGGGCAAAGGCTGATGCTATCCCGTCCGAACCTAACCAAACCTTACATAACCGAACGTAACGGAACACAGCGTAAACCGTCGCGACCACTGTTCCTAGCGTCCCCGCTGACAGGCGGTGTACGATAGCGCACAACAGGGCGCAGAAGTCCATAGAAATGCAGTGTGCAGTACAAAGGTCATAATTATCATATCCTAGACTGTCGTAACCTAACATAGCCAACCGTATCCTAACACAACCGAACGTGCCGCGACCAATATCCATGGTAACCCCAGAGCAAGGCAGGGTACATTGGAGCACAGTAGAGTGGAGAAATTCAATTAATGGCAGTGTAAAGCACAAAAGTCAAAGCCACCTTAATCAAACTTAACCTAACCGAAACTAACCAAAGTAACCTAACTCAACCTATCGTGACACGCCCGCCATTGCTGGAGTCCCCGGAGTCGAGCAGAGTAGACTAGAGAAACGAAGAGCGCAGGAATCCTCCGAAACGCAGTGTACAGCACAGAAGTCAAAATTATACACTAACTCCACCTATCGTGACACGCCCGCCATTGCTGGAGTCCCCAGAGTCGAGCAGAGTAGACTAGAGAAACGAAGAGCGCAGGAATCATCCGAAACGCAGTGTACAGCACAGAAGTCAAAATTATACTCTCATAACATAACCAAACGTAGCAACTAACTCAACCTATCGTGACACGCCCGCCATTGCTGGAGTCCCCGGAGTCGAGCAGAGTAGACTAGAGAAACGAAGAGCGCAGGAATCCTCCGAAACGCAGTGTACAGCACAGAAGTCAAAATTATACTCTCATAACATAACCAAACGTAGCACACACTAACGAAACCTAACAATGCCTGACGTACCTAGGCCAATACTACTGTTTTCCACACTGCCAATCAGAACATATTGGAGGAGAATGGAATGCAGAAGTCAATAGAATGGCAGTGAATAGCAGAAAGGTCAAAGCTCTCCAAACGTTGCCCATGCTAACATAACCCAAGAAAACGTAACCTAACAGATACTAACGTGCCGCGGCCACTATTTCTGATCGCCCCAGAGGAAGGCAGGACCAATATCGATGGTATCCCCAGAGCAAGGCAGGGTATATTGGAGCACAGTATAGCGGAGAAATTCAATTAATGGCAGTGTAAAGCACAAAAGTCAAAGCCACCTTAATCAAACTTAACCTAACCGAAACTAACCAAAGTAACCTAACTCAACCTATCGTGACACGCCCGCCATTGCTGGAGTCCCCGGAGTCGAGCAGAGTAGACTAGAGAAACGAAGAGCGCAGGAATCCTCCGAAACGCAGTGTACAGCACAGAAGTCAAAATTATACTCTCATAACATAACCAAACGTAGCACACACTAACGAAACCTAACAATGCCTGACGTACCTAGGCCAATACTACTGTTTTCCACACTGCCAATCAGAACATATTGGAGGAGAATGGAATGCAGAAGTCAATAGAATGGCAGTGAATAGCAGAAAGGTCAAAGCTCTCCAAACGTTGCCCATGCTAACATAACCCAAGAAAACGTAACCTAACAGATACTAACGTGCCGCGGCCACTATTTCTGATCGCCCCAGAGGAAGGCATGTTATACTAGAGCACAATAGAATGAAGAAATCAACCGAACACCAGCGTACGGCACAAAAGACATAGCTATCCCTTCCTAACGTAACCAATCGTAGCATTACAGGCGTAACGAAGCTCTACCTAACGAGCCGCACCAATATTGCTTTCCTCACCAGAGCCAAGCAGAATATATCAGAGGAGAGTGGAGAGCAGATATCCAGAGGGTTGTGGTGTACAGCAGAGATGTCAAAGATACCGGAACCTAACCAAAACTAACATAATATGACCTGAAGAAGCCATGCACCACGTACCGTGCCGGCACAACAATCGCTCGTCTCCCCGGTGCCAAGCAGAACAGAGTACAGCTCAGCGGAGGGCAGGAAACCGCCGAATAACTGTAATATCTGAGGAGAGTGGAGAGCAGATATCCAGAGGGTTGTGGTGTACAGCAGAGATGTCAAAGATACCGGAACTTAACCAAAACTAACATAATATGACCTGAAGTAGCCATGCACCACGTACCGTGCCGCCACAACAATCGCTCGCCTCCCCGGTGCCAAGCAGAACAGAGTACAGCTCAGCGGAGGGCAGGAAACCGCCGAATAACTGTGTATAGCACGAAAGTCAAAGTTATCCTAACAGAACTTAACATAACATAACCTAACCGAACGGAACATAGCTCAACCTTACGTGCCTCAAGCACTATTGCAGGCATCCTGAGGGCCGAGCAGAGTAAAGAAGTGCAGAGTAGAGAGCAGGAACCCACCGAATGCCAGTGCATAGCGCAAAAGTCGAGGCTACCCTATCCCAACAAAACCAAACGTAACGTAGCCAAACGCAACTTAATTCTGCCTAACGTGTGGGGGCCACTACTGCTGGTCTCCTCATAGCCAAGCAGAAAATACAATAGCACAACGTAGCGCAGAAATCCAACGAATGTCAGTGTAAAGGACAGGAGTCAATGACATCATTACCAAACAGCCTAACCTAAGCAAGCCAAATGTGGCCTAACTCAATCAAAACAAACGTAACGTAGCCAAACGCAACTTAACTCTGCCTAACGTGTCGGGGCCACTACTGCTGGTCTCCTCATAGCCAAGCAGAAAATACAATTGCACAACGTAGCGCGTTGCCATCATTACCAAACAGCCTAACCTAAGCAAGCCAAATGTGGCCTAACTCAATCAAACGCGATGCGACCACTATTTCTGACCTTCCCACAGAAGAGCAGAAGAGTGCAGAGCAATGCTGAGCGCAGATATCGACCGAACAGCTGTGTACAGGCCAAATGTCGAAGCTATCCTAACCGAGCCAGGCCACGCGTAACCTTACCCAACTTAATATGCCGACAACGCTATTGCTGGCCTCCCCAGTGCCAAGCAGAACATACTAGAGCACAGTAGAGCGCAGAATTCCACTGAACAACAGTTTATGCCACGAAAGTCAAAGCAATCCATACCTAACACATACTAACATAACCAAACCAAACGTAGCCACACATAACCTGTCGTGGCAAGACCACTATTGCTGGCCTCACCAGACCCTAGCAGGGCACATTAGAGCACAGTAGAGCGCAGAGATCCGCCAAATAGCATTGTACAGCACAAAAGTCAAAGGTACCCTAACCTAACGTAACCGAAAGTAAAGTAACTAAACCTAGCGTACCGCGATCACTATCGCTGGATTCCATAGAGAAAAGCAGAATATGATGGAGTGCAGTAGAGCATAGAAGTCCATAGGATATTTAGCGTTGAGCACATAAGTCAAGGCTAACATAACCCAACCTGAACTAACCTAACAGAACGTAATATATCTCAACCTAACTTTCCGCGACCAGTACAGCTAGCCTCCACAGAGCGAAGAAGAGCATAATAGAGGACAATAGAGAGCAGAAATCCACCGAATAGGAGTGTATACGACGAAAGTCGAATCTACCAAAACCTACCCAGCGTAACGTAGTGTAGCCGAACGTAACCTCACCCAAACTAACGGGACGAGGTCACTATTACTGGCCTCCCCAGAGTCGAGCAGAGTATAGTCATAGCCATCCCATCCTAACCCAACGTAACCTAACCTAACTAAACGTGGCATAACTCAACCTAACGTGCCGAGACCACTATTGCTGGCCACCCCAGATCCAAACAAAGCATATTAGATCACAGTATGGCGCAGAAGCTCGCCTAATAGCACTATATGGCGCAAAAGTCTAAGCTTCCCTCTCCAAACCTAACCAAACGTTACATAAGCAAACGTAGCCTAACTCAACATAACGTGCCGAGAATACAATTGCCTGAATTCAAAGCGCCAAGCAGAGCTAATTAGGGCAATCTAGGACCTGCGGTTCCCCGGAGAGCGGTGTATAGCATAAAGGTCTGAGCTATACCATCCTAACCTAACCAAACGTTACATATCCAAACGGAATATAAATCAGCCTAACATCCCGAGACCACGATTACTTCCCTCCACAGATGCAATCCGAACATGCTAAAGCACGGTGGAGCGCAGAAATCCACCGAATTACTGTGCACAGTACAAAAAGTAAGTGATATCCTAACCAAACCTAACATAACCTAACCTAACCGAACGCAACGTACCTCAATCTAACGTGACGAGACCGCCATTGCTGTCCTCCCCACAGACAAGCAGAATGTCACAGAGCACATTTCAGCACAGAAGTCCATAAAGTATCAGTGTCGAGCACATGTGTCAATCGTATCCTAGCCCAACCCAACCTAACATAACCTAACCAAACGTAACCGTACTCCACCTAACGTGCCGCGACCAGTACTGCTGGCATCTACATAGCCAAGCGGAGCGTAAAAGAGGTCAGTATTGCGTAGTAATCCGTAAAATTGCAGTGTACAGCAGAAAAGTCGAAGCTACCCAAGCCTAACAGAGCCAAACGTACGTTAACCGAACACAGCCTAACTCAACCTAACGTGCCGATACCACAATTCCTGGCCTCCCCAGCGCCAAGCAGAGCGTACTAGAGCTCAGTAGAGTGCAGAAATTACCGAAGAGTAGAGAAAAACGGAAAAGTCGATGCCATCCTGGACAAACGTAACCTAACCTATTTTAACCAAACGTAACCTAATTCAACCTATCGTGCCACGGCCACTATTGCTGGTTTCACAAGATTCCAGCAGAGTATAGCAGAGCAACTAAGAGAGCGGGTATCCACCGAATATCCCTGTATAGCACAAGAGTCAAAGCTGTCCTCTCCTAACCTAACCAAACGCAACACAGCCAGGCGCAAATTAACTCAGACCAACGTGCCGAGACAAATACTGCTTGCCTCCCAAGGGCCATGCAGGAACTATTCGAGGTGAGTAGGGCGTACGAATACATAGAATCGCCGTGCATGAAAGGAAAATCAACGGTACCCGAACCATACCCGTGCAAACATAAACTAAACGTACGTAACCTAGCACAACATAGCATGCCGCGGCCATTATATGTGGCCTCCCCATGGCAAAGCAGAGCATTTTCGCGCAAAGTGGAGCGGGGAAAACCACCGAAAGCAGTGTGTAGCACAAAAGTCGCATTTATGCAATCCTAACCTAACCAAACGTGTCAATACCAAACGGACATAGCTAAAACCAACGTGCCCACACCACTATTGCTTACCTACCCAGAGCGGGGCAGAGCATATTGGAGCACAGTAGAGCGCAGGTATCCAACGAATAGCAATGTATAGCACGAAAGATGATGCCAACCTTTCCTAACCTAACGAAGCGTAACAAAGTAATACGTAACATATCTCAAGGTAACATCTCGCGGCCACTATTGCTGGACTCCCCAGATTCGAGCTGAGTATAGTAGTGCACAGCAGAACGCAGAAAACCACCGAACAGCAGTTTATAGCACAAAAGTCAGAGTTATCCTATGCTAACCTCTCCTAACATAACCTAACCAAACTTAGCCCAACCCAAACTAACGTGCCGAGACCACTATTACTGTCCTCTCCAGAACAGAGTAGAGTATATCAGAGCAATGTAGAGTGACGAAATCCGCCGAAAAGCAGCGTATACCACGGAAGTTAGTGCTAGCCAAACCTGGCACGAAATAACGTATCCGAAACAAACATGCCGACACCACCATTGATGGCATCCCCAGAGCAAATAGAACACATCAGAGCACAGTATTACGCCGAAATCCATCAAAGAGCAGCGTATGCAGCAAAAGTCAAGGAAACCACAACCATACATCCCGTAACCTAGCCTTATGTAGACTAACTGCTCGTAACGCGCCGGGTGCACTGCTGCTGGCCTCGCCATCTCCATGCAGAGCATATTAAAGAAGACGTGACCTCCGAAATCCACAGGATCGCTGGGTATAGCAGAAAAGGCAAAGCAATCCTAGCCTAACCTAACCAGACGTAACATAACCAAACGTAGCATAACTAGCGTGCCTTGACCAGAATTGCTGACTTGCACAGAGCAAAGCAGGATATATTACAGCAGTGTAGAGTGCAGAAATCCACTGAATAGCAGTGTAGAGCGCAATAATCAAAGCTACACCTCTTAACCTGGCCAAATGTAACATAACCAAACGCAATGCAGCACAACCTGTGGAGCCACGACCATTACTGTTGGCCTCAAGGGAGCCAAACAGAGTACAGCATTGCACAGTAGGACGCTCACATCAACCTGGTGGCAGTGTACAGCAAAAAGGTCGAAGGAATCCCAACCAAATTTACACAAACCTAGCCAAAAGGAACTGAATATAGCTCAACCAATCCAGCCGCGGCCACTATTGCTGTCCGCCAGGGAGTCAGGGAGAGTATAGTAGAGCAATGTAGAGGGCAGAAATCCACCGAAGTGCAGTGTGTAGCACAAAAGTGGATGATATCCCATCCTAACCTAACCAAACGTAGCATAACGGTAAGTAGCATATTTCAACCTAACGCGCCGGGACCGCTATTGCTGGACTCCCCAGACGCAAGCTGTATATACTAGAACGCACTGTATTGCAGATATCCACCGAAATGCAGTGTGTATCACGTAAGTCAATGCTATCCAAACATAACCCAAACAAACTGAGCCTAACCAAACGTAGCCTAGCACAAGTTCTCGCGCCGACACCACTACTACTGGGCCCGATAGACAAGCAGAGTATTATAGAGTAATGCAGGGTGCAGAAATCCACCGTATAGATGTGTATAGCACAGGACTCAAAGCTGCCCTATACCAACCTAACCAAACGTAACGTAAACAAACGTAGCCTAACTCAACATCACTTGCCGAGACTAGAATTTGTGGCCTCCCCAGGGCCAAGCAGAGCATATTAAAACAATGTTGAGTGCTGACGTCCTATGAAAATCAGTGCATAGCGCAAAAGACGTAGCTATCGCTTCCTGGCGTAGCCAATCGTAATATTACCAAACGTAACTTTGCACAAACCAACGTGCCGCTAGCACTATTGCTGGCCCCACCACAACCAAGCAGAACACACTAGTGGGAAATAGAATACAGAAATCCGTAAGATCGCAGAGTATATCAGGAAAGTCAAAGCTACCCAAACCAAAACCAAACCAATAGACCATAGCCAAACGTAGCCTAATTCAACCTAACATGCCGAGGCCGCTATTGATGCCCTCCCCAGAGACAACCGGGATATACCAGAGCACAGTCGATGGCAGAAATCCACCGTAAAGCATTGTAAAGCACAGTAGTTCAGGCTACCCTAACCAAACATAGCCTAATCCAAATCAAACGAACATAACCTGACATAACGTAACGTGCCGAGGCGACTGTTGGAGGCATACCCGGAGCCAAGCTGAAAATATCAGAGCACTGCTGTGCCCAGAGGTCCACCTAATAGCAGACAATAGCACTAAAGTGAAAGCTGCCCTCTCCTAACCTAATCGAACGTAAAATAACGAAACGTAGCCTAACTCTCCCTAACGCGCCGCGAGCACTATTGGCGGCACCAACAGAGCCAAGAAGAATACGATAGTGGAGAGTAGAAGGCAGAAATTCATATAATCGCAGTGTATATCAGGAAATTCATAGTTACCCAAGCATAACCCAAACAAACAGAACAGAGACCAACATATCCTAACACAAACTATTGTGCCGAGACCCCTATTACTGCCCTCTCCAGATCCAAGCAGGACATGCAGGAGCACAGCAGAGCGCAGCAGTCTTCCGAAAAGCAATGCACAGCACAAAAGTGAAAGCTACCCTAACCAAACTTAGCCTAAATCAACATAACCGTACGTCACCTGTCTCAACATAACACTGCAGAGACGAATATTGCTGCCCTTCCCAGAGCCAAGGTGAAAACATTGGGGCAATCTAGGTCCACCTATCAATCCACCTAACAGAAGACTAAAGCGCTAAAGTCGAGCCTATCCTCCCATAACATAACCAACCGTAACATAACCAATCGTAACCTAACTCAAGCCACCGTGCCGCAACCACAATTGCTTGCCTTCCCAGAGCCAAGTTGAAGATACTAGCGCACTCTCGGGCGTAGAAATACACCTAATAGCAGGCTCTGGCACTAAAGTCAAAGCAATCCTCTCCTGTCCTATGCAATCGTAACATAACCAAACAAACCTACCTCAACGTAACGTGCCGCGAACGATATTGCTGGCCTCCCCAGAGCCGAAAAGAACACACTAGTGGAGAGCAGGGTATTAAAATCCGTAGAATCGCGGTGTATATCAGAAGAGTCAGAGCTACCCGAACCTAACCAAATCAACAGGGTATAGCCAAACATAGCCTAACACAAGCTAACTTGCAAAGACCGCTATTGCTGCCCCCCTCAGATACAAGCAGGACATACTAGAACACAGTAGATTGCAAAAGTGAACCGAATAGCAGTATAAAGCACAAAGGTTAAAGCTATGCTAACCAAACATAGGCTAACATGACTCGACATAATGTGCCGAGACCATTATTGCTGGCCTTCCCCGAGTCAAGCTTATAATATTATAGCTCCGTAGGGCACAGAAATACACCTAACAGCAGACTATAGTACTAACTTCAAAGCTATCCACTCTTGCCATAACCAATCGTAAGATAACCAAACGGAAGCTAACTCAACCTAACATGCCGCGACCACTATTTCTGTTCCCCCCAGAGCCAAGCAGAGTTCATTACTGGAAAGTAGACCGCAGAGATCCATAGGCTCGCCGTGTATATCAGGAAAGTCACCCGCTACCCAAAACAACAGAACATAACCAAGCATAGCCTGACTCAAACTAACGCTTGGAGGCTACCATTGCTGCCCTCCCCAGAGCCAAGCTGGGCATACTAGAGCACAGTAGATGCCATAAAGCCGCCGAATAGCAGTATGCAACACAAAAGTTGAAGCTATCCTGACCAGATATTGCCTAACCCAAGCAAACCTAACGTAACCTGACCCGACATAACGTGCCGTGACCACTATTGCTGGTCTTCCCAGATCAAAGATGGGAAGCATTAAAGCACTGTAGGGAGCAGGAGCCCACCTAATAGCAGCCTATAGCACTAAAGTCACAGCTACCCTCACCTAACCATGCAAAACGTAACATAACCGAAAGTAGCATAACTCAAACTAACGTGCCGATACCGCAATTGTTGCCGTGCCCAGAGCCATGTTGGTCATACTAGAGACAGCTGAGCGCAGAAATCCATCGAATAGCAGTGTGCAGCTCAAAAGTTAATGCTCTTTTGTCCAAGCTTAGCCTGAACCACCCTCCCCCTACGTAACATGACTAAACATAACGAGCCGAGACCACTGTTGCTGGCCTTGCCAGAGCCAAGCTGAAAATATTACAGCACTGTGGGGCGCAGACATCCACCTAATAGCAGAATACGGCACTCAAGAAAAATCTAACCCCTCCTAACCTAACCAAACCTAACTTGATAAAACGTGTGCTATCTAAACCTAACGTGCCGCCACCTCTATTGCTGGCCACACCAGAGCCAAGCAGGGCATTCTAGGGAGCAGTAGAGTTCATAAATCCACCGAATAGCAGTGTACAGCACAAAAGACAGAGGTGCCTTTACAAAATTTAGCCTGACCCAGCCTAACGGTACGTATCCTCACACATCATAACGTGCCGAGGCCACTCTTGCTGGCCTCCCCTGAGCCAGGCAGGACATACCAGAGTACAGTAGTGTGCAGGAATCCATTGAATAGTAGAGTACAGCATAAAAGTTATAGCTACCCAAACAAAACGTAGCCTAATCCAACTTAACCGAACGTAACCTGGCTAAGCATAACGTGCCGAGACCACTATTGCTGGCCTTCTCAGACGCAGGACGAAAATATTAGATCACTGTCGAGCGCAGAAATCCAGCTAATAGCAGACAATAGCACTTAAGTCATAGTTATCCTCTCCAACATAACCAATCGTAACATAACCGTACATAACGTAGCTCAAGCTGACGGGCAGGAAGCACTGTTTCTGGCCTGGCCCGAGCGAAGCGGAACACATTACTGTGGAGTAGCAGGCATAAATCCATAGAATCGCGGAGTATATCAGTATGGTCAAAGCTACCTAAGCCTAACGGAAACCAACGGTACATAGCAAAACATATCCTAACAAAACCCAACGTGCCAGAGCCGCTATTACTGCCCCCCCCCCGGACAAGAAGGACATACTACAGCACAGTAGAGCGCAGGAATCCACCGACTGGCAGTGTACGGCACAAAAGTCAAAGCGATCCTAACCAAACATACCCTAACCCAACGTGAACGTTCATAACCTTACTCAACATGACGTGCCGAGACAACTATTGCTGGCTTTCCCAGATTAAAGCTGAAAGCATTAGGGCACTGTAGGGCGCAGATGTCCGCCTAATAGCAGATCTTACCATTAAAGTCATAGCTATCCTCTCCTAGCCTAGCCAACCGTAAACTGTCCGAACGCAACCAGACTCAACATAACGTGCCGAGACCACTTCTGCTACCCTAACCAGAGACAAGCAGGAAATACTAGCGCACAGTAGAGCGCCAAAGTCTGCCTTATATCAGTGTACTGATGGAAAGATAAAGCTACCCAAATCAACATAGCCAAGCCCAACCTAATCGCACGTAACATGATTCAGAGAAGCCTGCCGAGACCTCTGCTGATGGCCTTCTCAGAGCCAAGCTGAGGGTATTAGAGCGCCCTAGGGCGCATGTATCCACCTAATAGCAGACTGTATCACTAAAGTCAAGGCTATGCTCTCCTAACATAGCCAGCGGTAACATAACAAAGCGTAACAGAACTCATCCTAACGTGCCGCGACCGCTATTGCTGGCCTCCCCTGAGTAAAGCGGGAAGGGTTAGATTAAAGCGGGAAGGGTTAGGGAAGAGTAGAACGCAGAAATTCACAGAATCGCAGTGTATATCAGGAAAGTCATAGCTGCCCAGACGTAACCCAAACCAACAGCACATAATCAAACATAGCCTAACTTAACCTATCGTGCCGGGACAGCTAATGCTGCCAACAACAGATCCGGGCAGGGCATACTAGAGCGGAGTAGGGCGCAGAAATAAAGCGAATAGCTGCGTTCAGCGGAATTTAAAGCTACCCTGTCGAAGCTTAGCCAGATCCAACGTAAGCGAACGTAGCCTGACTCATCGTAACGTGCCTATACCAGTATTGCTGGCATTCGCAGAGCCAAACTAAAAGCATTAGAGCACTGCAGATCGCAGAAGTCCACATAACAGCAACCTATAGCACTAGGGTCAAATCTACCCTCTCATGACTTAGACATCCGTAGCATAACAGAACGTAACCTGTCCCTACCCATCGTGCCGCGGTCACTACTCTGGCCTGCCCGGATTCAAGCTGAACACATTAGTGGAGAGTTGAATGAAGACATTCACATAATCGCAGTGTATATCAGAAAAGTCAAAGCTATCCGAGCCAATGCCGAACCAACACAACATACATAAACATAGCTTGACTCAAACTAACGTATCGAGGCCGCTATTTTTGCCCTCCCGATAGCCAAGCAGGACATACTAGAGCAGAGTAGAAAGCAGAAGCCCAACGAATATCACTGCACAGCACAAAAGTTGAAGTTACCGTTACCATACTTAGCCTACCCCCCACCCATCCCTTTTCGAACGAAACGTGCCGAAACATATGGTGCAGAGACCACTATTGCTGGCCTTCCCGAAGCCAAGCAGAAGGCATTAGTGCACTGTGTGCCGCAGAAATCCACCTAACGGCAGACTATAGCGCTAAAGTCAAAACTATTCTCTCCTAACCTAACCAATCGTAACACAAACACACGCAGCCTAGCTCAACCTAACGTACCGAGACCGCTATTTCTGCCCCCCTCAGAGCCAGGCAGGTCATACTATAGCCCAGCGGAGCGCAGAAATTCACCGTAAAGCAGTGTGAAATAAAAAAGCGAAATAAACACTGACCAAGCTTTGCCTAACCCAACATAGCCGAACGTTGCTTGACCCATATAACGCGCCGAGACCAGCATTGCCGGCCTTCCCAGAGGCGAGCACAAAATATTAGTACACTGTAGGTCGCAGACACCTACCTAATCGCAGACCGTAGCACTAAAGTCAAAGCTACACTCTCCTAACATATCCAAACGTTACATAACCGAAAGTAACACAACTCAGCCCAACGTACCGCGACAACTATTGCTGGCCTCCACTGAGCCAAGCAGAAGGCATTAGTGGGAAGCAGAACGCAGAAATCCATATAGTTGCAGTGTATGTCATAGAAGTCAAAGCTACCCAAACCTAACCCAAACCAATGCACCATAAACCAACATAGCCCAACTGAAGCCAACGTGCCGAGACGGATATTGCCGCATTCCCCAGAGCCAAGCAGGAGTTACTAGAATGCAGTGGACCGCAGGAATCCACCGTATAGCAGTGTACAGAACGAAAGTTTAAGCTACGCTAACCAAACTTAGCCTAACCCAATCTAACTGAACGTAACGTGAATCAGCATAACGTGCCGAGAGCATTACTGCTGGCCTTCCGAATGCCAAACTGTCAGGTTAGAGTAGTGTAGGGCGCAGAGATCCTCCTGATAGCAGACTATAGCGTTAATGTCAAAGCTACCCTCTCGTCACTTAACAAATCATAACATAACAAGACCTAACATAACTCAACCTAACTCGCCGAAACCACTACTGCCGGCCTCCACTGAATCAAGCAGAACACGACAGTGGAGACCAGAACGCAGAAATCCATATAATTGCAGTGTATATCAGAGAAGTCAAAGCTACCCAAACCAAACACAAACAAACAGAACGTAGCCAAATATAGCTTAACTCAGCCGAACGCGCCGAGACTGCTATTGCTGCCCTCCCCAGATGCAAGCTCGACATACTAGAGCGCAGTAGAGCGCAGAAATCCACCCAATAGCGGTGTACAGCACAAAAGTTAAAGCCGTCCTGAAAAAACATAGACTAACCCAACATAACCGAACGTAACGGGACTCAACATATCGTGCCGAGACCACTATTGCTTGCCTTCCCAGAGGCAAGCACAAAATATTAGGCCACTGTACGGCGCAGATACCTACCTAACAGCAGACCATGGCACTAAAGTCAAAGCTGTCCTCTTCAAACCTATCCAAACGTTACATAACTGAACGTAACCTAATTCGACCCAACGTACCGCGACAAATGTTCCTGACCTCCACTGAGCCCAGCAGAACGGATTAGTGTGGAGTAAAACGCAGAAAGCCATATAATTGCAGTGTACTTCAGAGGAGCAAAAGCTACCGAAACCTAACCGAATCCAACAGAACATAATCAAACGAAGGCTAACTCAACTAAATTAGCCGAGAACGCTATTGCTGCCCAAACCAGAGACAAGCCGGAAATACTGGAGCACAGTAGATGGCAGAAATCCACCGAAAAGCAGTGTGCAGCACAAAAGTTGATGCTACCGTAACCATAGATAGCCTAATCCTGCAAAACCTAACGTAACATAACACACCTCGGTGTGCCGAGGCCACTATTAGTAGCCCTCCGTGAGCCAAGCTGAAAATAATAGAGCATTGTAGGGCGCAGGAACTCGCCTAATAACAGAATATAGCCCAAAGTGGGAGCTACCCTCTCCTAACCTAACCAAACGTAACAGAGCCAGAGGAAACCTAACTCAAACTGACGTGCCGCGGCCACGATTGCTGGCCGCCACAGAGCCAAGCTGGAGATATTAGGGCATTGTATGGCACAGAAATGCACCTAACAGCATACTATAGCATTAAAATCAAAGCTATCCTCGAATAGCGTAGCCAATTGTAACATTACCAAACGTAACCTAACTCAACCTAACGTGCCGCGGCCACGATTGCTGGCCGCCACAGAGCCAAGCTGGAGATATTAAAGCACTGCAGGACGCAGAGATCCACCCAATAGCAGACAATAGCACTAAAGTAGAAGGTGTCCTCTCCTAACGTAGCCAAACGTAACAAAACAGAACGTAACATATCTCAGCCTATCGTGCCGCGATCACAAATGCTGGCATCCCCAGAGCGGAGCAGAACGCATTAGTGGAGAGTAGAACGTAGAAATCCATGTAACTGCTGTGCATTTCAGGAAAGTCAAAGCAACCAGAACCTAACCCAAACAATCGGAACGCAAGCAAACATAACCTAACTCAACCTAACTTGCCGAGAACGCTATAGCTGCCCTCCACAGAGACAAGCAGGAAGTACCGGAGCATATTAGATAGCAGAAGTTTACCGTACAGCTGTGTGCAGCAGAAAAGTTAAAGCTATCCTAACTAAACTTAGCCTAACCCAACCTAAGCGGACGCAACAAGATACAGCACAACGTGCCGGGAACACTATTTCTTTACTTAACAGAGCCCGCCTGGAAACATTAGAGAAGTGTATGGAGCATGTATCCACCCCATAGAAGGCTATAGCACAAAACTCAAGGCTACCATCTCCGAATATACGCAATCGTAACATAACCAAACGTAAGCTAGTTCAACCTAACGCGCCGCCACCACTATTGCCGGCCTCAACAGAGCCATGCAAAACACATTAGTGGAGAGTAGAACGTTGAAATCCGTAGTATTGCAGTGTTTATCAGAAAGGTCAGAGGTACCCAAACCTAACCCAAACAAAGAGAAAATAGCCAAACGTAGCCGAACACAACCTAACGTGCCGAGAGCTATACGGCTGCCATCCCCAGAGCCATGCAGGACATAATGGAGCTCCGTATATCTCAGAAGTCCACCGATCAGCGCAGAACATCTAAAAGTTGAAGCTATCCAAACCAAACTCAGCCAAACCAAGCCTAACCGAGCGTAACCTGACACAATATAGCGTCCCGAGCCATCTATTGCTGGCCTCCCCAGGACCGAGCAGAACACATTAGTTGTCAATCGAACGCAGAAGTACATAGAATCAGTGTGTGTCAGAAAAGTCAAACCTACCCAAACCTAACTCAAACTAGCAGAACATAACCAAATGAAGCTTAACTCTGCTTAAATTGTCGAGAACGTTTTTGCTGAACACCCCAGTGACAAGGCAGAACATGCTAGAGCAAAGCAGCGCGCATATATCCTGCGAAAAGCAGTGCACAGCACAAGAGTTAGAGCTCTCCCGACAACATTTAGCCTAACTCAACCTCACCGGGCGCAACCTGACTCAAAATAACATGCAGAGACAACTGTTTCTGTCCTTCCCAGAGCCAAGCTGAAAATATTAGAACACTGAAGAGAGCAGGAGTTCACCTAATAGCAGACTATATGACTAAAGTCGAAGCTACCCTCCGCTTACCTAACGAATCGTAACACACACAATCGTAACATAACTTAATCTAGCGCAACGCGCCCGCTATTTCTTACCTCGCCAGAGACAAGCAGAACACACTAGTGGTGAGTAGAATGCAGAAGTACATAGAATCGCAGAGTATGTCAGAATAGTCTATGCTACCCAAAGACTAACCCAGACGAACGGAACGTAGGCAAACGTTGCCTAACCCAAGCCAACGTGCCTAGACCGCTATTGCCGCCCTCCTCAGAGCCAAGCATGGCACACTAGTGCGCAGCAGAGCGCAGAAATCCACCAAACAGCTGTGTACAGCAAAAAACTTGAAGCAACAGTAATCAAACTTTGCCTAACCCAACCGAACCGAACGCAACCTGTCTGAACATAACGTCCCGAAACTACTATTGCTGGCCTTCCTAGAACCAAGCTGAAAATATTAGGGCACCCTGTGGCCCAGGAATCCACCTTAGAGCGGGCAATAGCACAAAAACCATAGCCATTCTCTGCTAACATAACCAAACGTAGCCTAACTCAACCAGACGTGCCGCGAAGACTATTGCTGGCCTACACAGAGCCAAGCAGAGCACACTAGTGGTGAGTAGGACGCAGAAATCCACAGAATCGCAGTGTGTGTCAGGAAAGTCATAGCACCACAAGCCTAGCCCAAACCAACGGAACATATCCAAACATAGCATAACTGTAACTAACATGCCGAGATCGCTAACGCCGTCAACCGCAGAGACAAGCTGGACATACTAGGGCACAGTAGAGCGCAGAACTCCATCGAATAGCAGGGTGCAGCACAAAAGTTGAAGCTATCCTGACCAATATTTGCATAACACAACCTAACCGAACGAAACCGGCCTCAACGTAACGTGCCGAGATCACTACTGCTGGCCTAGCCAGAGGCAAGCGGAACACAATGGTGGAGAGTAGAGCCCAGAGATCCATAGAACATCAGTGAATATCGAAATAGTCAAAGCTACCCTGACTTAACCCAAACCAATAGAACATAACCAAACATACCATAACTCAAACTAACGTGCCGAGACAGCTATTACAACCCTCCCCAGAGCCACGCAGGACACACTATAGAACACTAGAGCGCAGAGATCCACCGAATATCAGTGTACAACACAAAAGTTAAAGCTATCCTAACCAAATTTATCATAACCCAACATAACCGAATGTAACCTGACTTACCGTAAAGTTCCGGTACCACTATTGATGGCCTACTCAGAACCAAGCAGAGCACGTTAGCATTGACCAGAGCGCAGAAATCCATACAATCGCAGTGTACATCAGGAAATTCGAAGCTAGGAAAAGCCAACGAGAATCAACAGAACATAACCAAACATACCCTAACACAACCTTACGTGCCGAGACCGCCACTGCTGGCATCCACAGAGCCAAGCAGAGAGCATTAGCGGAGAGTAGAACGCAGACATCCGTAGTTTCGCAGCGTATATCAGGAAAGTCAGAGCTACCCATTCCTGACCCAAACATGCGGGACATAAACAAACGCAGCCTAACAAAACCAACTCGCCGAGACCGTCATTGCTGCACTCCCCATATCCAGGCAGGACATACTAGAGCACAGTAGAGCGCAGAAATCCAAAAAACATCAGTGTACAGTACAATGGTTGAAGCCATCCTTTGCAAACATATCGTAACCCAAACCAACCTAACGTGACCTGACTGAACGTGACGTGCAGAGACCACTACTGCTGGCATCCCCAGAGACAAGCTGAAAATATTAGTGCCCTGTAGGTAGCAGAAATCCGCCTGATGACAGGCTATACTACTAAGTTCGATGCTATACTCTCTTAACCTAACCAAACGTATCATAACAAGACGCCACATAACTCAACCTAACGTGGCGCGCCCACTATTGCTGCCCTCCGCAGACACAGGCTGGACACACTAGAGCACACTAGAGCGCAGAGATCCACCGAATAGCAGTGTACAGCACAAAAGATGAAGCTATCCTTACAAAGCTTAGCATAACCCAACCTAACGGAAAGTAACCTGACCCATCGTAACGGGCCGAGACCTCTGTCGCCAGCCTTGCCAGGGCCAAGCTGAGAGCACTAGAGTTCTGTTGGGCGCAGAAATCTACCTAATAGCAGAATATGCAAATAAAGTCAAAGCCATTCCCTCCTAACCAAGCCAATCGTAGCATGACGAAACGTTACCTAACGCAACCTAACATGCCGCGACCACCACTGCTGGCCTCTGCAGAGCCAAGCTGAGCTCGCTGGTGGAGACAGAAGCGCAGAGATCCATAGAATCGCAGTGTTTATCTGGAAAGTCAGAGCTGCCCAAACCTAGCACAGACCAACGGAGCATATCCGAAAATAGCCTAATTGTACCTAACGAGACGAGACCGTTAATGGTGCCCTCCCAAGATCCGTGCAGGGCATACTATAGCACAGTAGAACGCACAAGTCCACCAAACAGCTGCGTACCGCACAAACGTTACATCTATCCTGACCAAACTTAGGCAAACTCAACATTTCCGATCGTAACGTGAATCAACATAACGTGCCGAGACCACAATTGCTGCCCTTCCCAGAGCCAACCTGAAAATATTAGAGCACTGTAAGGAGAAGAACCCCACCTAAGAGCGGACTATAGCACTGAGGTCAGATCTGAACTCTCCTAACATAAGCATCGTAAAACAGCCAAACGTTACATATCTCTACCTGGCGTGCCGTGACCACTATGTCTGGCGTCCCCAGAGCCAAGCAGGACACATTCGTGGTAGACCACTATGGCTGGCGTCCCCAGAGCCAAGCAGGACACATTCGTGGAGAGTTGGACGCAGAAATACACAGAATCGCAGAGTATATCAGAAATGCGAAAGCCACCCAAACCTAACACAAACCAACCGAAAATAGCCATACACAGCCTAGCTCAGCCTAACGTGCCGAAACCGATACTGCTGCCCCCTTCCCTAGTGCCAAGCAGGACATACTAGAGGACGGTCGAGTGCAGAAGTCCGCCGAATAGCATTGTACAGCACAAAAGTTAAAGGTATCCTGACCAATCTCACCCTAACCCGACATCGCCGGACGTAATATGTCTTTACGTAAGGTGCCGAGACCACTACTGCTTGCCTCCCCAGAGCCAACCTGAAAATAATAGAGCACTGTAGGGCGCAGGTATGCACTTATTATCAGACTGTATCACAAAGATCAAAGCTCTCCTCTACTAACCTAACCAATGGTAACATAACCTATCGTAACGCAACTCAGCCTAACGTGCCGCGATCACAAATGCTGGCCTCTCCACGGCCAAGCAGAACACATTAGTGGAGAGCGGAACGCAGGAATCCATAGGTTCGCAGTGTATATCAGAAGATTAGAAGCTACACAAGCCTATCAAAAGCCAACAGGGCAGAGTCAAACATAGCCTAACTCAAACTTATGAACCGAGTACCCCATTGCTGCACTAAACAGGGTCAAGCAGGATATGCGAAGGCACAGTAGATCGCAGACATCCACTGAATCGCAGCGTACAGCGCAAAAGCTGGAGCTATCATAGCCAAACTTAGCCTAAGGCTACTTAACCGACCGTAACCTGACACAACATATCTCGTCGAGGCCACTATTTGTAGCCTTCCCAGAGACAAGCTGAAAATATTTGGCACTGCAGAGCGCAGAAATCCACCAAATACTAGACTATGGCGCTAAGGTCAAAGCTATCCACTCCTCACCCAACCAATCGTAACATAGCCAAAAGTAACGTAACTCCACATAACGTGCCGAGACATCTGTTGCTGCACTTCCCAGGAACAAGCTCGAAATACTAGATTACCGTGGGGCTCAGAAATCCACCTTATAGCGGACTATAGCATTAAAGTCAAAGATATCCTCTCCTAACATAAGCAACTGTGACATAGCCAAACGTAAGTAAACTCAACCCAGCGCGCCGCGAGCACTATTGCTTGCCTCCTCGGAGCCGAGCAGAACACACTAGCGGGGAGTAGAGGGCAGAAATCCATATAACCGCAGTGTATGTCGGAAAAGTCAGAGCTACCCATACCTAAGCCAAACCAAGAGAACATAGCCAGACATAGCCTAACTCCGCGCAACGTTCCAAGTAGGCCATTGCTGCCCTCCGCAGATCAAAGCAGGACGTATTAGAGGAAAGTAGATCGCAGGAATCCAACGAATAGCAGTGTTCAGCACGAAAGTTGTAGCTACACCGGCCGAACTTAACCCAACCCGAACTAACCGAACATAACCTAACTGAACGTAACTCGCCGATACCACTGTTGCTGGCCTTCCTGCAGCCAAGATGAAAATGTTAGAGCACTGGGGGCGAAGGTATCTACCTAATGACAGACTATAGGACTAATGCCAAGGCTGTCACCTCCGAACTTATTCAATCGCAGCTGAAGCGAACGTAACAGAACCCAACCTAACGCGCCGAGACCACTACCGCTAGCCTCCACAGAGGTAGGCGGAACACACTAGCGGAGAGTAGAATGCAGAAATCAGTGGAATCGCAGTGTACATCAGAGAAGTCAAATCCACCCAAACCAAGAGAACATATCCCAAAGTGTCCTAACTCAACCTAACCTACCGAAATCGCTATTGCCCCACCACCCAACGGAGGGAAGTAGGCCATACTAGAGAACAGTAGAAGGCAGATGTCCACCGAATAGCATTGAGCAGCACAAAAGTTAAAGCTATCCTGACCAAGCTTAGCTCAACTCAAGTTAACCGTGCATAGCCTGACTCAACAAAACGAGCCAAGGTCACAATTGGCAGCCTTCCCGGTGCCAAGCTGATAATATTAGACCACTATAGGGCGCATAATCCTACGTAATAACAGACTATAGCACTAAACTCAAAGCTATCCTCACATAACCTATCCAAACGTTACATAACCGAACGTGAACTAACTCAAAACAACGTACCGCCACAACTATTTCTGGTCTCTACCGAGCCCAGCAGAACGCGTTAGTGGAGAGTAGAACGCAGAAATTGATATAATTGCAGTGTATATCAGAGAAGTCAAAGCTACCCAAACATAACCCAAACAGACAGAACATTACCAAACACAGCATAGTTCAACGTGTCGTGCCGAGAACGCTATTGCTGCACTCCCCAGAGCCAAGCTGGACATACTAGAGCTCAGTAGATCTCAGAAGTCCACCGAGCAGGGCTGCATAGCAAAAATGTTATGGCTATCCTATCCAAACTTGGTCAAGCCCAACCTAACAGAACGTAACCTGTCTCAACATAACGTGCTGATAATAATATTTCTAGCCTTCACAGAGAGAAGCTGAAAACAATAGAGCATCGTGGGGCGCAGAAATCCACTTAATAGCAGGCAATAGCACTAAAGTCAAAGCTACCCTCCCCTAATCTAACCAATCGTAACACAGCCTACCGTAGCCAGACACAACCTAACGTGCCGAAACCACTATTGCTGGCTGCGCAGAATCAAGCTGAAAACAATAGAGCAATATGTGGCGCAGATATCCGCCTAACAGACTATAGCACTAAAGTCAAAGCCACACTCTCCGAAATCTCACCAACCGTAACATAACCAAACGTAACATAACCCAGCTTAACGTGCCGCGATCACACATGCTGGCTTGCCCGGAGTCAAGCTGAAAATAATAGAGCCCTGTAGGGCGCAGGAATCCACCATAAAACAGACTATATCACTAAGGTCAAAGCCAAACTCTCCTAACCTAACCAGTCGTAACATAACCGAGCGTAACCTATCTGAGCCTAACGTGCCGCGATCAGAAAAGCCGTTCTTCCCAGAGTCAAACAGAACACATTAGTGGAAAGTAGAGCGTAGAAGTGCTTTGGATCGCAGTGTGCATCAGAGTAGTCAAAGCTGCCCGAAACTAACCCAAGCAAACCGGTCATAACCAAACATAGCCTAACACAACCTCACGTGCCGATAACGCCATTGCTGCCCTCGACAGAGCCGAGCAGGGCACACTAGAACACTGTTGATCTCAGAAATCCACCGAATAGCACTGTACAGCACAATAGTTAGAGCTATCCTGACCTAACTTAGCCAAGCCCAACCTAACAGAGCGCAACCTGACTAAGCGTAACGTACTGAGACCACTATTGTTGGCCCTCACAGAGCGAAGCTAGAAATATTAGATAAATGTAAGGCGCAGAAATCCCCCTAATAGCAGAATACAGCACTAGGGTCAAGGCTATCCTCTCCTGACCTAGCCACACGTGGCATAACCAAACATAGCGTAACTCAGCCTGACGTGCCGCGATCACAAGTTCTTGCCTCCGCAGAGCCAAGCAAAGCACATTAGCGGTGAGTAAAACGCAGAGGTCCATAGAACCGCTGTGTATATCCCAACAAACTGGACACAACCAAAGATAGCCTAACTCAACCTAACCTGCCGAGAAGGCTATTGCTGCCCACCCCAGAGACAAGAAGGACGTACTGGAGCATAGTAGAGCGCAGAAGTCGACTGTATATCTGTGTACCGCAGAAATGTTAAAGCTATTCTAACCAAACTTAGCCTAACCCGTCCTAACCACACGCAACAAGATTCAACATAACGTGCAGAGACAACTATTGCTGTCCTTACCAGAGCCAACCTGAAAGTATTAGAGAAGTGTAGGTAGCAGGTATCCATATCATCGGAGGCTATACCACAATAGTCAAGGCTATTCTCTCCGAATGTACGCAATCGTAACATAACCGAACGTAGCCCAGCTCAACCTAACGTGCCTAGACCACTATTCCTGACCTCCCCAGAGCCAAGCATGGCATGCCAGAGCACAGTAGATGGCAGAAATCCATAGAGTAGCTGTGTACGGCACAAAAGTTATAGCCACCCTAACCAAACTTAGCCTACCCCAACCCAACTGAACGTAACGTTACTTAACATAACGTGCCGAAACCACAATTGCTGGCTTTCCCAAAGGCAAGATGAAAGTATTAGAGCACAGAAGGGCGCAGAAATCAACCTAACAGCAGATTAGAGCACTAAAGTCATAGCTATCCTCTCCTTACCCATCCAATTGTAGCATAACCAAACGTAACCTAACACAACCTAACGTATCGAAACCGCTACTGCTGTCCCCCAGGGCCAAGCAGAACACAAAAGTGGAGAGTAGAACGCAGAAATATAAGGAATCGCTGTGTATATCAGAGGAGTCACAGCTACATAAGCCTAACCCATTCCAAAAGGACACAGCCAAAGAATGCATAGCAAAACCTGGCGTCCCGAAACAGCTATTGCTGCCACCCCCGAGCCAAGCAGGACATTCTAGACCAGAGTCTTGCGCTGAAGTCCACCGAACGGCAGTGTGCAGCACAGGAGATAAACCTACCCTAATCAAACTTAGCCTAGCCCAACCAAATCGAAGCTAACCTACTTCAACAGACCGTGCCGAAACCATTATTGCCGACATTCCCAGACCCATGCTGAAAGTAATTGAGCCCTGTAGGAAGCAGAAATCCACCAAATAACAGACTATATCTCTAAGTTCAAGGCTATCCTCTCCTAACGTAACCAGTCGAAGCTGAACCAACCGTAAGCTATCTCAGCGGAACGTGCCGCGATCACAAATGCTGGCCTCCCCAGAGCCAAGCAGAATATATTAGTGGAGAGCAGAACGTCGAAATCGATAGAATCGCAGTGTATATCGGAAACGTCAAAGCTACCCAAACCTAACCCAAACAAACTGGACGTTACCAAACACAGCCTAGTTCAACCTAACTTGCAGAGAACGCTATTGTTGCCATCCCCAGAGTCAATCAGGTCATACTAGAGCCCAGTAGAGCGTAGATATCCTCCTAGCATCCGTGTACAGCACATAACTTAAAGCTATCCTGGCAAAACGTAGCCTAACCCATCCTAAACGAACGTAACCTGGCTGAACATAACGTGCCGAGACCACGCTTGCTGGCCTTGACACAGGCAAGCTGAAGATATTGGAGCACTGCAGGGTACAGAAATCCACCTAATAGCAGAATACAGCACTAAAGACAAAGCTATCCCCTCCTAACTTAACTAATCGTAACATAACCAAACGTAACATTACACAGCCCAACGTGCCGCGACCGCGAATGCTGCCCTCCGCAGAATCAAACGGAAGAGGTTAGTAGAGAGTAGAACGTAGAAAGACATAGAATCGCAGAGCATATCGTTAATGTCAGAGTTACCCAAACATAACCCAAACCAACAGAGCATAACCAAACATAGCCTGACACAGCCCAACGTGCCGAGACCGGTTTTGTTGCCCTTCCCAGAGCGAAGCAGGACATACTAGAGCACAGTCGAGTGCAGAAGTCCACCGAAAAGCAGTGTACAGCACAAAAGTCACTTGCCTCTCCTAACCTATGGAATCGTATCATAACCGAACGTATCCTAGCTTACACCTATGTGCGCGACCACTATTTGTGGCCACCCGTGTCCCAAGCAGGACATACTAGAGCGCAGTAGAGCACAGACTTCCACCTAACTGAAGCGTATAGCACGAAAGTCAGAGCCACCCCAAACATACCTAGCCCAACCGTACTTTAGCGAACGTTGCCTAACAAAACCTATCCAGCCACGGGCCGCCATTGCTGGTATCCCCAGATACGAGTAGAGCATTGTGTAGCAATGTAGAGCGCAGAAATGTTCCGAATAGCAATGTACAGTACAAGAGTCAAAGCTATCCTCTTCTATCCTAACCAAACGTGACATAAACATACATAAAGTATTTCATACTAATGTGCCGAGACCACTTCTTCTGTCCTTCCCTGAGACAAGCCGAAGATATTACAGCACAGTAGTGCTCAGAAGTCCTCCTTATAGCGGACCAGAGCATTAAAGTCAAAGCTACCCACTCCAAACCTAACCAATCGTAACATAACCAAACGTAATCAAACACAACCTAACGCGCCGTGACCACTACTGCTGGCCTCGCCAGAGTCAAGCAGAGCACAATAGTGGAGTGCAGAACGCAGAGACACATAGAACCGCTGTGTGTATCAGATAAGTCTGCGCTCCCCACACCTGTCCCAAGCCAACGGAGCGTAAGCAAATATGGCGTAACGCAACCTAACGTGCCGAAACCGCGATTGCTGCCCTCCCCAGAGACAAGCAGGTCACACTACAGCGCAGTATAGCGCAGAAATCCACTGAAAAGTAGTGCGTAGCACAAGTGCTTAAGCTATCCTGACCAAACTCAGCATAACCCAACCAAGCAGAACGTAACCTGACACAGCATAAAGTGCCGGGGACACCATTGCTGGACTTTCCAGAGCCAAACTGAAAATATTAGCTTACAGCAGGGCGCAGGAATACACCTTCTAGCAGACTATAGTACTAAGGTCAAATGTATCCTCTCCCAACCTAACCAACCATAACATACTTGAACGTAGCCTAACACAACCTAACGTGACACGCCCACATATACTGGCCTCCCCAGAGCCAAGCAGAGCGCATTAGTGGAGAGTAGAACGCAGAAATCCATAGAATCGCAGTTTACATCAGAAAAGTCCAAGCAACGGTAGCCTAGCCCAAACCAAATGAACAAAGCCAAACATAGCCTAACTCATACTAACTTGCCGAGACCACCATTGCGGCCCTCCCCAGAGACAAGCGGAATATACTAGAGCGCAGCAGATGGCAGTAATCCAACGCACTGCAGTGCATAGCACAGAAGTCATGGGTACCTTAACATAACTTACCCTAACCTAACCAATCCTGACGTAACGTTACTATACCTAACGCGCCGCGGCCACTACTCCTGGCATCGCCAGAAACTAGTAGGGCGCAACAGCGTACAATAGGGCGCAGGAGCCCACAGATTTGCGGCGTGTAGCTGAAGAATCATAGCAATCCCATCCTAACCCAACGTAACCTAACCAAGCCGAACATAATCTAACACAGCCTGACGTGCCGCGGCCACTATTTCTGGCCACCCCAGAGCAAAGCAGAGCATGATAGGGCAGAGTATATCAGAGAAATCGACCGAAAGGCAGTGTGTATCGCAAAAGTCAAAGATACCCTCTCCGAACCTAACCTATCGTAGCGCAAGCAAACGTAACCATGCAAAACCTAACGAACTGCCACCATTATTGCTGGCCTCACCAGAGCCGAGCAGAATATATTAGAGGAGTGTAGGGCACAGAAATACATATGATCACACTGTACAGCAGAAAAGCCAAAGGTATCCAAACGTAACCCAAGCTAACATAACATAACCTATCGTAGCAATGCCCAACGTAACCTGCCGCAATCACCATTGCTGGCCTCCCAGAGCCAAGCAGAACATATTAGAGCTCAGTAGAAAGCAGAAATTCAAAGAATAGACGTGTACAGCACACAAGTCAGAGCCATACTATCCAAACACAACCTAAACTAACCTAGACAAGCGTATCATATCCCAAACAAACCTGCTACGACCGTTGTTGCTGGTGTCCCCACAGACAGGCAGATGCCAGTAGAGCAATGCAGCGCGCAGATATCGACCGGAAAGGAGTCTGCATCACTCAGCCGAAGCTGTACAGGCCAAACCTATCCGAACCGAGCCAAGCCGTGCAGATAATCTCTCAAGCTTGCGTACGGAAACCACGATTTCTGGCTTCCCCAGATCCAAGTAGAACACACTACAGCACAGTAAGGCACAGAAATTCAGCGTACAACATTGCATAAAGTTAAGGTCAAAGCCATAATAAACAAACCTAACCCAACCACACGCAACCTAACACAGCATATCGTGTCACGAACACTATTGCTGGCCACACCAGGTTCGAGCAGAGTATAAAAGAGCAACGAAGAGCGCAAAAACCCAAGGAACAGCAGTTTCTGGCGCAAAAGTCAAGGTCAAACGTAACATAACCGAGCGTGAGCCCACTACACCAAACGTGCCGGGACCACTATTGCTAGACTCCCCAGGGCCAATCTGAGTATACGAGAGCACAGCGAAGCGCAGACAGCCACCAAATGGCAGTGTATAGCACAGAAGTCAAAGGTATCCTAACCTAACCAGGCGTAACCTAACCTAATGGAGCATGGAATAACTGAGCCTAACGAGACGAGTACATTATTGCTGGTATCGCCAGGGCCGAGCAGAGCATGGTGGAGCCATGTAAAGCGCAGAAACCATCCGAATAGCAGTGTGTAGCACAAAAATCAAAGTTACTCTATCCTAACCTAACCAAACGTGACGCAACGAAACGTAGCACAACTCAACCTAGCGTTCCTAGACCACTATCGCCGAACGCCACAGAGCAAAGCAGAATATACTAGAGCAAAGGAGCGCGCAGAAATCAGCCGCATTATCCTGTAAAGCAGAAGCGTAAAAGATATCCACGCCTAACGTGGCCTAACCAAACAACCAAACGTAACCATTCCCTACCTAACATGCCTAGGCCACTCTTGCCGGCATCCACACCGTTAAGCGGGGCACATAAGAGGAGAGTTGATGGTAGTGGTTCATAGAACGGCAGTGTATGGTACGAAAGTAAAAAATATCCCAAACTAACCCAAACGAACCTAACCCAACGGAACGTGACCTAACACGACATTGCGCGCCACTGCCACTATTTGTTGTATACAGAGAGCAAAGCAGTGAATATATGATCACAGTAGAGCGCAGAAATCCACCGAATAGCAGTGTATAGCATATAATTCAAAGCTATACTAGCCAAACATATCCGAACATAGCAGCCACGCGTAACATACCACATGCTTGCGTGCCGAGACCACCATTGCTGGCCTCTGCAGTGACAAGCAGAACACACTGTAGCACTGTAGAGTGCATAGATTCAACGTAGAGCAGTGTACAGCACAAAAGTAAAAGCTGCCCAAAACTAACCTAAGAAAGCATAACCTAACCGAACGTAGCACAACTCAAACTGACTTGCCGAGATCACTACTACTGGCCTCCCGAGAGCCGCGCAGAGTGCAGTAGTGGAACGTAGAGCGTAGAAGTTCTTCGAAAATCGGTGTATAGAACAACGGTCAAAGCAATCCTCTCCTAACCTAACCAAACGTTGCGTACCCGTACGCAACGTAACTCAGACTAACGTGCCGATACCACTACAGCTGGCCTCCGTATATCCAAGCAGAATATACTAGAGCTCAGTAGAGCGCACGGATGCACAGGATAGTTGCGTATAGCACTCAAAGCCAAACCCAAGTTCACGAAGCTTATCCTAACCTAATCTAAGCGAACGGAGCCTAACTGAAGCAAACGTGACACGAATATTATTGCTGGCCTCGCCAGAGGCAAGCAGAATATATTAGAGCACAGTAGATCGCAGAAGCCTTCGGAATAGCAGTGGAAAGCGCCAAAGTTAAAGCTGTCCTATCCTAACTTATCCAATCGTGACATAGCCAAGCGTAAAGTAACTCAAAGTAACGTGCCGTGAACGCTACTGCTGTCCACACCAAAGCCATGCGGAGCGCATTAGAGCGCAGTAGATCGTAGAAGTCCTCCTGCCAGCGGTGTATAGCACAGAAGTTAATGCTATCCTATCCTAACCAATCGTAACATAAGCAGATATAACGTAACCCTACCTGACGATCCACAAAAGCCATTGCTCGCCTCACGAGAGCTAACCTGGGTATAGCAGAGCAATGCAGAACGCAGGAATCATCCGAATAGTAGCGTATAGCAAAAAGTGAGGGACATCCTAAACAAACCTGGGCTTGCCTAACATAATCAAACGTAGCCTAAATGAACCTAACGTGCCGAGACCGCTATTGCTGGTCTCCCCAGCCGAAGCAGAGCATGTTAGACCAGAGTAGAGCTCAGAAATCTATCGCAAATCAGTGCATAGCGCAAAAGTCAGAGCTATCCTCGCCGAACCTAGCCAAACGTAACACAAGCAGACGTAACGTAACCCAAACTGACGCGCTACGACCGCTGCTGCTGGCATCGAGAGAGCTAAGCAGATTATAGCAGAGCAGAGCAGAACGCAGTAATCGTCCGAGCCGCAGTGTATGGCGCACAAGTCGAAGCCATCCGCACCAAACAAATCCAAACCTGCCCTAACCAAACGTAATGTATCTCAACCTAACGTGCCGCGACCACTGCTTCTAGCAGCCACGGGTCCAAGCAGATTAAAGTAGCGCACAGTAGATGGCCGGAATCCACCGAAAAACCGTGTACTGCACAAAACTCAAAGTTATCCTAACGTAACACAACGTAACCTAGCATAACCGAACGTACTATATCTCAATCTAACGTGCGGCGACCACTACTGCTGGTCACCCGATAGTCGAGCATAGTATGGTAGAGCAATGTTCAGCCCAGAAATCCACCAAATTGCTGTGTACCACAAAAGTAAAGCTACCCTGTCCTAACATAGCCAAACGTAACGTAACCGAACGCAACCTAACTCAGAATGACGTGCCGAGAACAATACTGCTGGCATCCCGTAGCCAAGCGGAATATACATGAGCACAGCGGAGCGCCGGAATCCACTGAATAGCAGCGTATAGCACAAAAGTCAAAGCCATCCTAACCAAACTTTACCTAACCTATCATAGCAAAACGTAACCTACCTGAACCAAACGTGCCCCGACCACTACTGCTGGCCCCTCCACAGGCAACCAGATGCTAGTGGAGCAGTGCAGAGCGCAGACATCTACCGAATAGCATTGTATAGCACGAAAGTCAAAACTACCCTACCCTAACCAGACAAACCCAACCTAACCGTGCGCAGCCTAACTCAGCCTAACCTGCCGAGACCACAACTGCTGGCCTACCCAGGCCCTAGCGGAGAACAATAGATCAGTGTAGAGCGCAGGAATCCACGGAATGGCAGTGTGCGGCACAATAGTCGAGGCAATCCCATTCCAACCAAGCAAAGCGTAACATAGGCAGACGTAACGTAACCCTAACTTAGGTGCCGCGACCGATGCTGCTGGCCTCACGAGAGCTAAGCAGGGCATGGCAGAGCAATGTGGAACGCTAAAATCGGCCGGAAAGATGTGTACAGCACGGAGGTCAAGGCTGTTTTAACCAAACCTAGCCAAGACTGACACAACCAAACGTAACATAACTCAACCTAGCGTGTCGAGACAACTATTCCTGGATTCCACAGAGTCAAGCAATTTGTGGCAGCTCATTGAAGAGCGCAGAAGTCCATAGAAAAGCAGTGTATAGCACAAGAATCGTAGCTGTCCTAACCTATCAAATCGCAACCTAACCTTACAAAGTATAACCTAACACAGCCTAACTTGCCGAGACCGCTGTTTCTGCCCTACCGAGAGCTAAGCAGGGCATGCTAGAGCACAATAGAGCGCGGAAACCCACCGAATAGCAGTGTGTAGCACAAAAGGTGAAGCTATCCCGACCAAACATTGCTTAACCCAACATAACCGAATGTAACCTGACACAACAAAACGTGCCGAGACCAGTATTACTGGCCCTCCCGGAGCCAGGCCGAGAATATTCAAGCACTGTAGGGAGCAGATACATACCTAATGGCAGGATTTAGCACAAAAGTCAAAGCTGTCCACTCCCAACCTAACAAAACCTGAAGTAGCCAAACAGAACATAACATAATCTGACGTGCCGAGACCGCTATTGCTGCCTTCCCCATAGTCAAACAGGACATACCAGGGCACAGTAGAGCGCAGAAATCCACCGAAGAGCAGTGTAAAGCACAGAAGTTAAAGCTACCCTGACCTAACTTTGCCCGGCCCTACCTAACCGAAGCTTGCCAGACACATCATAATGTGCCGCGACAATAATCGGTGGTCTTGACAGAGCAAAGCTGATAATATTGGAAGACAGAAGGGCGCAGAAGTCCACCTGAAAGTAGACTATTGCACTAAACGCATAGCTATCCTCTCCTAACCTAGAGAATCGTATAATGTCGGAACGCATCCTAACATACCCTGACGTGCTGCGACCACTATTTCTGGACTCCCCAGGGCAAAGCAGATCATAGAAGAGCGCAGTGGAGCGCATAAATGCAGTGAATAGCAGTGTACAGTACAAAAGTTAAATACATCCAGATCAAACTTAGCCTAAACCAACGTAACCTAATGTAAACTGACTAAACATAACGTGCCGGGAACACTATTCCTGGCCTTGACAGAGCGAAGCTGAAAATATTAGAGCACTGTAGGGCGTAGGAATCCACCTAATAGTAGACTACAGCACTAAAGGCATAGCTATCCTCTGCTAACCTGGAGAATCGTAATATAAACGAGCGTATCCTAACATTCCCTGACGTGCTGCGACCACTATTTCTGGCCGCCCTAGAGCCAAGCAGGACATACTAGAGCGCAGTAGAGCGCAGAAGTCCAGCGAATAGCAGCGTACAGTACAAAAGTTATAGCCATCCTGACCAAACCAAGCCTGAACGGACCTAACCAAGCGTAGCATAACTGAACGTAACGTGCCGTCACCGCTATTGCTGGCCTCTCCGGGGTCAAGCAGATTAGGGTATCACACAGTGGGGGGCAGGAATCCACCGAATAGCCGTGTATAGCAGAAAAGTCAAAGATATCCTATCCCACGATATCCAAATGTAGTATAATCGAACGCATAATAACATAAACTAAGGTGCCGTAACCACTATTCCTGGCCTACCCGGAGCCAAGCAGAATACACTAATTACAGCAGAGTAGGGTGCAGGAACCCGCGGAATAGCATTTTATAACACAAAAGTGAAAGCCATCCTAATCAAACGTAACCAATGGTAACCTAGCCAAACGTAACACGACTCAACCTAACGTGCCGAGAGCACTATTGCCGGCCTCTCCAGCTCCACGCATTGCATATTAGAGAAGAGAAGGGCGAAGATGTGAATAAAATGGCAGTGCATTGCACGAAAGTCAAGGACAACCTGACCTAACCCAAACAAACCTGTCCGAACCACTCGTAACCTAACACTACCTAACGCGCCGCGGTCACTATTTGCGGCATTCCCAGATCTTAGCTGGTAATATCAATTCTCAGTAGTGTGCAGGAATCAACCGAATAGCAATGTATAGCACAAAAGTCAAAGCTGTCCCATCCTAACCTAACCGAGCTTAACACAAGGGACATGGCGTGCCGCGATCGCTATGGCTGGCCTCGCGTGAGCTAAGCACAGCATAGTAGAGCAATGTAGAACGCTGGAATCGTCCGGATAGCAGTGCATAGCGCAAGGTAAAGGCTATCCTAACCAAACCTAGCCAAACGTAACGTAGCCAAACGTAACACAGCTCAACCGACGTGCCGACGGCACTACTCCTGGCGTCCACAAATGCAAGGTGGTGTGAAACCGCACAGTGGACATATCCTAACCAAACCTAGCCAATCGTAACGTAGCCAAACGTAACACAGCTCAACCGACGTGCCGACGGCACTACTCCTGGCGTCCACAAATGCAAGGTGGTGTGAAACCGCACAGTGGACCGCCGATATCCACCGAATAGCAGCGTATGATTCAGAAGTAAATGCTTTGCTATCCTCATCTATCAGAACGTGGCCAAGGCAGACGTAACGTAACCCATACTGAAGCTCCACGACCACTATTGCTGGCATCACGACAGCTGAGTGGTGTTTAGCAAAGCAATGAAGAACGCTGATATCGCCCGAATATCAGAGTATAGCACAAAAGTCAGAGCCACTTTACAAAGCCTAGCCAAGCCTAACGTATCGAAGCGTATCATAACACATCCTAACGTGCCGGGTGCACTATTCATGGTTTCACAGAGACAAGCGGGGTGCGGTGTGTAGCGGAACAGTCAAAGCTACCTTAGCCTAACACAACGAATCCTAACCTAACCGAACGTAACATAACTCAAACCAACTAGCCGCTACCACCATTTCTGGACTCCCTTGAGGCGAGCAGAGTATAGTGGAGCAATGTATAGCGCAGAAATGCATCGAACAGCAGTGCGTAGATCAAAAGTCTAAGCTATCCTATCCTAACCTGTCTAAACGTAACATGACCAAACGCAGCCTATCTCAGACTAACGTGCCGAGATCACTACAGCTGGCCTCCGCATAGCCTAGCAGAATACACTAGAGCTCAGTTGAGCGCAGGAAGCCACCAAATTGCAATGAATATCACAAAGGTCAAAGATACCCTGACCAAACTTGACCTAACCTAACCTAACCGAGCGTTGAATAACTGAACTCAACTTTCCCAGACCTCTATTGCTGGCATCCCCAGAGACAAGCAGAACACATTAGAGAAAAGTAGATCGCAAAAATCACAGAATAGCATTGTATAACACAAAAGGCAAAGCCATCCTAGCCAAACGTAGTATAACCTATCCTAACTGAACGTAACATATCCAAACCTGCCGTGCCACGAACGCTATTGCTGTGCTCCCCAGATTCGAGCAGAGCATAGTAGGTCACAACAGACCGCAGAATTCCACCGCATAACAGCCTAAAGCACGAAAGACGTAGTTACTGAAACCTAACCCAGACCAACGTAACCAAACCAAACGTACCATAACTGATCCTAACGTGCCGAGACCACCATTACTGGCAACCACTGAGTTGAGCAGGGTATAGCAGAGGTACGTAGATCGTACACGCTCACGGAATAGCAGTGTATAGGACACAAGTCATCCCTATCCTATCGTAACGTATCCAAACGTAATATAGACAAACGTAACATAACTTAACCTATCGTGTAGAGACCACCATTGCTGGCCTCTCCTAGCCACGCAGAATATGCTAGAGCAATGCAGAGCGCAGAAATCCAGCGAATGGCAGTGTACAGCACAAAAGTGAAGGCAACCCCGATCAAACTGAGCCTGACCCAACCTAACCGACCGAAATCTGAAACAGCATAACGTAACGAGACCCCTATTTCTGTCCTTCCCAGAGGCAACCTAAAAACGTTATGGCGCTCTTGGGAGCAGAAATGCAACTAATACCAGACTATTTCACTAAACTCGAAGATATCCTCTCGTAGCCTAGTCAAATGTAACATAGCCGACCGTAACCTTACACAACCGAACGTGCCGCGACCACTATTGCTGGCCTCCACAGAGTCAAGCGGAACAGATTAGTGGAGAGCAGAACGCAGAAAGCCGTATAATCGCAGAGAATATCAGAAAAGTCAAAGTCACCCAAGCCTAACCCAAACAAACGGAACATAGCCAAACATAGCCTGACTGAACCTAACGTGTCGAGATGGCTGTTGCCGCCCTCCCGAGAGCCAAGAAGGACATACTAGAACACAATAGAGCGCAGAAATACACCGAATAGCAGTGTACAGCACAAATGTTGAAGCTGTCCGTACCAAAATAACCTAAACCAACAAAACCGAACGTAACGTGTTTCAACGCAATGTGACGATAACACTATTGCGGGCCTTTCCGGAGCTAAGCTGAAAATATTAAAGCCCTGTAGGGAGCAGTTGTCCGCCTAACAGCAGGCTCTAGCACTAAAGTCAAAGCTATCCTTTCCTAACATAGAGAATCGAAATATAATCGGACGTATCCTAACCTACACTGACGTGCTAGGACCACTATATCTGGCATCTCCAGAGCCAAGCAGGAAATACCAGAGCGCAGTAGGGCTCAGAAATCCACCGAACAGCTGTGTACATCACAGAAGATAAAGCTATCCTGACCAAACTTAGACTGACCCAACCTAGCAGAACGTAACATGAACCAACGTTACGTGCAGAGGCCACTATGTTGGCCTTCCCAGAGCTAGGCCGAAAATATTAAAGCACTGTAGGGAGCAGGTACATACCTAATAGCAGAATATAGCGCTAAAGTCAAAACTATCCTCTCCCAACGTAACCAACCGTAACATAACCAAACAGAACATAGCACAAACTAACGTGCCGAGACTGCTACTGCTGCCTTCCGCAGAGTCATCCAGGACATACCGGAGCACAGTGCAGCGCGGATGTCCTCCGAAGAGCAGTGTACAGCGCAGAAGTTAAAGCTACCCTGACCTAACTTTGCCCGAACCTACCTAACCGAAGCTTACCTGACACATCATAACGAGCCGCGACAATAATCGATGGCCTTGACAGAGCGAAGCTGAAAAAATTGGAAGGCAGTAGGGCACTGGAGTCCACCTGATAGTAGACTATAGCATTAAACGCATAAATACCCTTTCCTTGCCTAGAGAACCGTAAAATAGACGAACGTATCCTAACATATACTGACGTGCTGAGACCACCATTTCTGGCCTCCCCAGAGCCAAGCAAGCCATATTAGACCGCAGTAGAGCGCAGAAATCCACCGAATAGCAGTTTACCGCACTGAAGTTAAAGCTTCCCTTGCCAAACATGTCCTAACCCACCCTTGCCGCACGTAACCTGACTCAACATATCGTGTCGAGGCCGCAATTACTGGCCTTCGCAAAACCAAGATGAAAATATTAAAGCACAGTAGGGAGCTGAAATCTCCCTAATAGAAGACTATAGCACTAAAGCCACAGCCATCCTCTCTTAACCTAACCAACCGTAACATAAACAAACATAGCCCAACTCAACCGAACGTGCCACGACTACTATTGCTGGCCTCGCCAGCGTCATGCAGAACACGTTAGTGGAAAGTAGAACGCAGAAATCCATATAATCGCAGTGTGAATAAGAAAAGTCGAAGCTACACAAGACTAACCCAACCCAACGGAACATAACCAAACATAAGGTGACTCACCCTAACAAGCCGAGGCCGTTATTGTTTCCCTCCCTGGAGCCAGGCAGGACATACTACAGCACAGTAGAGCGCAGAAATCCACCGAACACCAGTGTACAGCATAAAGTTAAAGCTATTCTAACCAAACCTATCCTGACGCATACAAACCGAACGTAACCTGTCTCATCATAACGTGCCGAGACAAATAATGCTGGATTTGCCGGAGCAAAGCTGAAAATATTCGGGCACTGTAGGGTGTAGAATTCCACCCAACAGGCGAACGTAGCACTAAAGTCCCTGCTATCCTCTCCTAACCTAAGGAATCATAGCATAAATAAACGTATCCTAGCTGACACCATCTTGCCGCGACCACGCTTACTTGCCTCCCCAGAGACAAGCAGGGCGTACTGGGGCGCAGTAGAGAGAAGAAATTCACCGAACTGCAGTGTACAGCACAAAAGTTGAAGCTACCCTGACCAAACATAGCCTAAGCCAACTTAACCGAATGGAATCTGCCTCAACATAACGTGCAGAGACCACTATTGCTGGGCTTCCTAGGCGCAAGGTGAATGTATTAAAGCACCGCAGTGAGCAGAAATCCACCTAATGGCGGACAATGGCACTATAGTCAAGGTTATCCTCTCGTAACCTAACCAACACTATCATAACCAAACGTATCCTAACTCAACCTAACTTGCCGCGACCACAATTGCTGACCTACCCAGAGTCAAGCGGAACACGTTAGTGCAAGGAAGAACACAGAAATCCATTTAATCGCTGTGTATATAGGTAAAGTCAAAGCTACACAAGCCTAACCCAAACAAACAGAACATAGCCAAACGTATCCTGCCTCAACATACCGTGCCGCGACCACTACTGCTGGCCCTCCCGGGGTCAGCCGGAAACTATTAAAGCACTGTAGGGTGCTGAAATCCACCTAATAGCAGTCTATAGCACTAAATTCAAAGGTATCCTCTCTTAACCTAACCAACCGTAACATGAACGAACGTTACCTAACTCAACCTATCGTGCCGGGACCGCAATTACTGCCCTGCTCGGAGCAAAGCAGTGCATATTAGAGTACAGTAGATCGCAGAAAGCGTTGGTATAGCAGTGCATGGCACAAAAGTCGTAGCTACCCCATCTAAACCTGACCAAACGTAGCGTAACCAAACGCACCCTGAGATAACCTTACTTGCGGAGAACTGTATTGCTGGCATCCCCAGAGCCAAGCAGAATATACTGGATAACAGTAGAGCGCACAAGTCCACCGAATAGCGGTGTGTAGCATAAGAGTCAGAGCTATCCTATCCGAACATATCAAATCGTAACACAACCAAACCCGGCATATCAAAACTTTTCGTGCCACGACCACTTTTGCTGACCTCCCCAGAGACGAGCAGAGTATACGAGAGCAATGAAGAGCAGGGAAATTAACAGAATAGCAGTGCATACCACAAAAGTTAAAGCTACCCTAGTCTGACGTAAGCAAACGTGACATAACCTATCGTAACCTAACCCTACCTAACGTGCCTAGACCAGTATTACTCTGCTCCCATAGCAAAGCAGAACATATTATACCAGAGTGTACCGCAGAAATACACCAAATAACAGTATAGAGATAAAGCCACAGTTTCGTATCCTAACAAATCTTCGCACAACCAGACGAAACATAACTGAAAATAACCTGCCTCGACCACTATTGCCGGCCTCCCGAAAGTCGGGCAGAGTATAGTATATCATTGTAGAGCGCAGAAAACCACCGAAGAGTCGTGTACGGCACAAACGTCTAGGCTGTCCTATCCTATCCAAACAAAACGTAACATAACCAAACGCAACCTATCTCAGTCTAACGTGCCCAAGATACTACTGCTGGCCCCCACGGTGCCTAGCAGAATATATTAGAGGAGAGTAGAGCGCGTAGATCCATAGAACCGCTGCGCATATCTCGAAAATCAAAGATAACCTTACCTAACATTAGCAAACCTAACCCAAACGAGCGTAACATATTCCAACCTAACGCGCAGCGGCCACAATTTCCGAAATTCCCGGAGAAAGGTATGGAATATTAGATCACAGTAGAGGGCATAAATCCACCCAATTGCGGTGTACAGTACAAAATTTCAATGTTTCCTGCCCTAACCAAGCCAAAGATAACATAACAGAAAGCAACGTGCCTCAGGCTGACGTGCCGGGACCAATATTGTTGGCCTCCCAATATTCAAGCAGGATACACTAGAGCACAGTAGAGCGCAGATAGTCACCGAATAGCATTGTACAATACAACGGTCACAACCAACCTAAGCAAACATAGCAGTACCTGGCATAACCAAATGTAGCATAACTTAACCAAACGTGCAACGACCACCATTCCTGGCCTCTCCAGAGAGAAGCCGGTGGAATTATAGCCACGCAGAGCGCAAATATCGACCGAATTGCCGTGTATATCACAAAAGCCAAAGCTACACCGGATAAAGTAACGTAGCCCAACAAAACAAGCCACGACCGCTGTTGCTGGCCACCCCTGAGACAAACAGATGTTATTTGAGCTACACAGTGTACAGGTATCTACCGAATAGCAGTGTATAGCGCAAAAGTCAAAGCTAGACTTTCCCAACCTACCAAAACGTAACGTAACCGCACGAAACGCAACTATTCCTAACGTGCCGAGGCCACTATTGCTGCCCTCTTCTGAGCCAAGCAGAACATGTTAGAGCTGAGAAGGGCGCAGAAGTCCATGTAATAGCAGTGCGTAGCACGGTAGTCGAATACACCCTATCCTAACATAGCCGAACGAAACATAACCGAACATGGCTTGACCCAAACTAACGCGCCGAGGACACTGTTGCTGGCATCCCCAGAGCCAAGCAGAGTAGACTAGAGCGCAGTAGAGCAGGAATCCTCCGAATAGCGGTGTATAGCATAAAGGTCAAAGGGGCCCTCTCCAAACCTTACCAAGCGTAGCATAGCCGAACGTTATTTATCATAACCTAAAATGCCGAGACCACTATTCCTGGCATCCCGAGAACGAAGCAAAACCAACCAGAGCACAGTAGAGTGCAGAAATCCGCCGATCAACAGTCTATACCACGGAAGTCAAATCTATCCAAGCATATCGAAGTCTAACTTTACGTAGCCAAACAAGGCCTAACTAAAACTAACGACACGAGACCACTATTAGTGGATCCCCCGAGCCGAGCGGGGTATTGCATCCGAACGTCGTCTGTAGGATCACAAGGAATAGCGGTGTATAGTACAAAATTCGAAGCTATCATATCCTAACATATCCAAGCCCAATGTAACCAAACGGTACATTACATAACCTTACGTGCCGAGACCACTATTGGCGGCATCCCCAGCGCCAAGCAGAGCATATTAAATCTCAGAAGATCGTAGGAATCCACCGTATAGCAGTGTATAACACAAAAGTCAAAGCTATCCTAACCTAACCTAAACAAACGTAACGTAACTCAAATAAACGTGCCTACGCCACTACTTCTGACCTCCACAGAACAAAGCAGAATATACCAGTGCAAAGTACAGTGCAGAAATCCGACCCATTGCAGTGTATAGCACACAAGTCAATACCTTTCTGAAGAAACTTATCCTAACCATACGCAACCAAGCGTAAGCATGCCCTGCTAACGTGCCACGACCACTATTGCTGGGCTCGCAATCTCCAAGCAGGGCATATTCGAGCACACTTGAGCACAGAAATCCACCTAATATCTGTATATAGCACAAAAGTCAAATCCATCCTGTCCAAACTTAGCCCAATCTAAACTAACCAAACGTTACATATCTCAAACAAATGTGCCACGACCACTATTGCTCTCCTCCCCAGAGTCCAGCCGATGCTAATAGAGCAATGCAGATCGCAGATATCAACCGAATAGCAGTGTATAGCACAAAGGCCACAGCTGTAATAGCCAAATCTAACAGAACCTGGCCAAACCAAACATAACATAACACAAGCTGTCGTGCTGAGATCTCTATTGTTGTCCTCCACAGAGTCAGGCAGAGCATACTCGAGCACACTATAGCGCAGAAGTCCACCGAATATCTGTGCATAGCACAAAAGTGATAGCTAACATGGCCAAACTTTGCCGAACAAGACCTAACCGCACGCAACATTTCTCATAATAACGCGCCGTAACCACCATTGCTAGCCATACCAACGCCAAGCAGAACACCCTGTGACGATGTAGAGCGCCGAAATCCACCGAATATCAGTGTGTAGCGCAAATGTTTAGCGATCCTTTCCTAACCTAGCAAATGGAAGCATAGCCGAACGTAACATGACACAGAGCAACGTACCGCGACCACTGTTGCTGGCCTCCCTAGGTTCCGGCAAGATTATGGTGGGGCAAGCAGAGCGCAAAAGTCAATAGAATAGCAGTGTGTAACGCAAAAGTCAAAGCTACCGTTAGCTAACGCAGCGTAACCTAATCTAACCAGACGTAGCGTAACTCAACGTATCGTGACGCGGCCGAAATTGCTGGCCTCCAGAGTGTCGAGCAGATGATAGTGTAGCAATGTAGAGCGCAACAGAAAGGCAGTGTATAGCACAAAAGTCTGATTTAACCTATCCTAATTTGGCCAAACGTAGTATAAACAAACGTATCATAACTTTACCTAACGTGCTGCGACCACGGCTGCTGACCTCCCCAAAGTCAAGCGGAATATGCTGGGGCACAGTAGAGCGCAGAGAGCCACCAAATAGCAGTGTACAGCACGTAAGACAAAGAAAACCTAACACAACCTGTCCTAACGTAACCTTATCCAAAGTAGAAATTCCAAACTTAACGTGCCGAGTCCACAGTTGCTGGCCTCCACATCGCCATGCAGAACACATTAGAGGAGACAAGAGCGCCGGAATCCATAGGACTGCACGGTATGCAGAAAAGCCGAAGCGGTCCATACCAGACCCAAGCAAACACAACCAAGCCAAACGTAGCCTAACTCTTCCTAACGTGCCAAAACTTCAATCGCGGCGCTCCTCAGGTCCAAGGAGATCACATTAGGGGAGAGTAGATCGCAGAAGTGCATAGAATCTCAGTGCATAACACAGAAGTCGTATGTGCATTATCCTAACATAGCCAAACGTAGCACAACCGAACGTAGCTTAACTAAACCTAACGCGGCGAGACCACCCTTGCTTGAACGAAACTGAATATACTGGAAGGCTGTAGAGCACAGTAATTGACCGCAATGCAGTGTGCAGTACAAAAGTCAAAAATATCCTAACCTAATCTCTCCAACCTAGCCGAGCCAAGCGAATACTATCTAAACAACGTGCGGAGGATAATATTGCTGGAGTCCATACAGGCAAGCAGGGCATATTAGAGCAATATAGAGCGCCGAAATCCGCGAAATGGCAGTGTATAGCATAAAAGTCAAAGCTACCCTATCATAACATAACATAACGTAGCATAACCGAAAGCTATACATCTCGAACAAGGTGCAGAGACCAATGTTTCTGGCCACCCCAGAGCCAAGCGGAACACACTAGAGCACAGCGGAGCGCAGAAGTCTACAGAACAACAGTCTATACCACGAAAGTCAAATCAATCCATACCTAACCCAAACCGACATAACCTAACCATACGTGGCATAACTCAACATGACGCTCCGAGAAAGCTAGTACTGGCATCCCCACAGACGAACGGAGTATAGTAGAGCGATTCAGACGGAAGATATGCAGCGAGTTGCGGTGTATAGCGCAAAAGCCAAAGGTGTCCTAACCTAACATAGCCAATCGTGGCATTACCTAGCGTATCCTAACAAAACCCATCGTGCCACGACCACTATTAATGGCATACCCAGATTCGAGCAGAGTATGGTAGAGCACACTAGAGCACAGAAAGCCACCAAATAGCAACGTAAGCCACAAGGCTCGGAGATATCATAACGTATCCGGACCTAACCAAACCTAACCAAACATAGAATAACTAAACCTAACGAGCAAAGACATATACTGCTGGCCTTCCCAGAGCCAGGCAGAACACATTAGGGCACAGAGGTCCACCGAATAGCAGTGTACAGCACAAAAGACAAAGGTCTTCTCTCCTAACATAACCAAACTTAACATAGCTCAACACAAAGTGCCGGGAGCACAGTTACTGGCCTCCACAGGATCAAGCAGAATACAGTAGAGCACAGTAGCGCGCAGATGTCCACCGAATAAGGCTTTATTGCACGGAAGTCGAAGCTATCCTTACAGAACTTATGATAACCTAACCTAAGCATGTCCACCGAATAAGGCTTTATTGCACGGAAGTCGAAGCTATCCTTACAGAACTTATGATAACCTAACCTAAGCAAACGAAACCTAGCACAACCTAACGCGTCAAGACCGATATTGCTGGCCTCCACAGAGCCACGCGGAAAATACTAGGTCTCAGTAGGGCGCAGTTATCTACAGCATTGCTGCGTATGGCACAAGAGGCAAACCTGTCCTATCTAAACATAACCAAGCGTAACATACAAAAGCGCAACGTAATTCAACCTAACGTCACGAAGCCGCTATTTCTGGACGCCGCAGAACCAACTAGAACATACGGGGGGAGAGTAGAATACAGAAATCCATAGTAACGCAGTGTATATCTAAAAAGTCAAAGCTATCATATCCTAACAAGACGAATCGTGACTTAGCCAAACGTACCCTCTCTCAACCTAACGAGTCGCGACCACTTTTGCGGGCCTTCCCAGAGCAGAGCTGAGCATGTTAGAGCTATGTGGAGCGCACAAATCCACCGAATATCAGTGCATAACAGGAGAGTCAAAGCTACACTCACCTGGCATGACGAAACCTAGCCTAACCAAACGTAACCGAACTCAGATTATTGTGTCAAGGCCACTATTTAGGGCCTCCCCAGAGCCAAGAACAAATTATTGGAGCACAGTAGAGCGCAGAAGTCCGCAGCATTGTATTGTAGAGCACAAAAGTCAAGTGTATCCTAAACTAACATGACCTAACCTGACCTAACCATACGTGAGATAACGCGAACTAACGTGGCTGGACTTCAGTTGCTGGCCTCCGTATCCTGAACCAGAACATATTACAGGAGAGTAACGCGTAGAGGTCCATAGACCGACAGTGTATAGAACAAATGTCGAAGACACCCTAACCTAGCCTGCCCTACGCTAACCTAACAAAACGTAGCCTACCTCAACGTAACGTGTCGAGACTACCAACGCTGCCATCCCCAGAGGGAAGTAGAGAATATTAGCGCTGTGTATAGTGCAGAAATCCACAGAGTAGCAGCGAATATTGCAAAAGTCGAAGCCACCCTAACCAAACGTAACATATCCCTACCTAACGTGCCGCGATCACTATTCCTTGCGACCCCGGAGACAGGCAGATTGTGATAGCGCTATATAGAGCGCAGAAGTCCGCGGAATAGCATTGTCTTGCTACAAAGTCAACGCTATCCCAAAATAATCCGACGTAAGGTACCATAACCAAGCGTTATCCAACTCAACCTAACGTGACGAGACAACTATTGCTGGCCTCCCCAGGAGCATGCACAACATACTAGTGGAGAGCAGGGCGTAAAATTCAATAGAATCTTCGTGTAGGACGGAAAAGACATGCTCATAAGCCTAACCCAAACTATCCTAACGTAACCTAACGTAGCCAAA
>NW_016914991.1:0-538 GCF_001483705.2 Eufriesea mexicana
CTCTACATAGATCTACTATAGTCGGCTCCACTCTCGGAATGCCAGCAATAGTGGTCGCGGTAATATGGGGTGTGTGAGAATACGTTCGGCTGGCTTAGGTTACGTTGCGTTAGGTTAGGTAGTTTCGACTTTCGTGTTATAAACTGTTATTAGGTGGAATTCTGCGCTCTACTGAGCTCTAATATGTTCCGCTTTGCTCTGCAAGCTCTGCAATAGTGGTGTAGACACGATAGTTTGCGTTACTATACGTTTGGCTATGCTACGTTTGGTTATGCTACGTTTGGCTATGTGAGCATAGGGTAGCTTTGACTTTTGTGCTATAAACTGCCATCCGGTCGATTTCTGAATCATCGCTGCTCTGCTATACCCTACTTGACTCTGAGGAGACCAGCAATTGCGGTCAAGGCACGATAGGTTGAGTTACGCCACGTTTGGTTCGGTTAGGTTTGGTTAGGTCTGCTTACGTTAGCTTCGTATTGTGTGCTATATACTGCTGTTCCGTCGATTTCAGAGCTATTAAATGCTCTCCTGTACTCTG
>NW_016914992.1:0-628 GCF_001483705.2 Eufriesea mexicana
TAAAGCTACCTCCTCCAAACATAGCCAAACGTAATATAATCAAACGGAACCTAACGCAACCTCTCCTCCCACGGTCACGATTCCTGGCATCCCCAGAGCCAAGTAGAACACAAATATGGTAACTAGACAGCAGAAATCCATATAATCGCGGTGTATATCGGAAAAGTCTAAGCTACCAAAGCCAAACCCAAACCAACGGAGCTTAACCAAACATAGCCTAACTCAACCTAACGGGCCGAGGCCACTTTTCCTGGCCTCGCCATCGCCAAGCAGGGCACATTAGAGGAAAGTAGAGCACAGTTGTCCATAGTATGACTGTGTATAGAAAAGTCAGAGATATGCTTACCTAATGCGAACAAAGTTAACCGAAACAAACGTAACCGCACAAGGAATAACGCGCCGCGGCCACCATTTCTGGAACTCCCAGAGTAACGCAGGGAATATTAGATCGCAGTAGAGCGCAAAAATCCACCGAAAGCAAAAAACAGCTCAGAAGTCAAAGGTACCCTGCTCTAACATTATAAACCGTAACAGTACCAAATGTAACCTAACCTAACCTAACTTGATGCCACAAATATTGCTGGCATCCGCAGAGACACGCATACTATATTAGAGACGAGTAGGGCGC
>NW_016914993.1:0-528 GCF_001483705.2 Eufriesea mexicana
TCGTTCGTCCCCTTCGACCGGTTGGAAGCGATACGACTGGCATCGTCCCTTTCGGTCGGACCGACGCGACGCTACTGGAGATCTTTCTTTAGTAACTCGATAAATAACGCTACACATATACATATTTTTCCATTTTTCTACATGGTTTCATTCATCTAACTTATTACAATGTCATTTCCATTAATTTCGCAATTTTCGAATTTTTTCACTTATACACTTATTTTCATTATATATGAAAAATCTTATTTTCGCGTAAAAATGGCATTCCTATTCTACAGTTCATTGTTGGTAATAATATTTTGTTGTTAGCATCGACCGGAGCCGAGATCATCCTTTCAGATGGTCCGAACCATCTCGACTGGCGTTCGTCCCCTTCGGCCGGTTGGAAGCGATACGACTGGGATCGTCCCTTTCGGTCGGTCCGAAGAGACACGACTGGAGTTCTTTCGTTAATAACTCGATAAATAACGTTATGACATATACATATTTTTACACTATTCTACATGGTTTCTTCCATTCTAACTTATT
>NW_016914993.1:9574-10010 GCF_001483705.2 Eufriesea mexicana
TAAAAATGTCTTCCCTGTTTGTCAGTTGAATGTCCGTACCAATGCTTTGTTCTTAGCGTTGACCAGAGCGGAGATCGTCCTTTCAGTCGTTCCGAACCGTCACGACTGGCGTTCGTCCCCTTCGGCCGGTTGGAAGCGATACGACTGGGATCGTCCCATTCGGTCGGTTCGAAGCGACACGGCTGTAGTTAATTCGATATGAACTCGATAAATAACGTTGTGACAAATACATATTTTTACACTTTTCTAAATGGTTACATTCAATCTAACTTACTGCAGTATCATTTTCATTAATTTCTCAATTCTCGAATTTTTTCACTTATACACTTATTTTCATCATATATGATAAATCATATTTTCGCGTAAAAATGGGATTGCTATTCGTCAGTTAAGTGTTGGTAATAATATTTTGTTGTTAGCATCGACCGGAGCGGAG
>NW_016914994.1:0-2049 GCF_001483705.2 Eufriesea mexicana
ATCATTTTGAAACTTAACACATTAGTGATGACCACTGACCACTGATATAAATATTTATTCAGATCAGGAATATATATTCTCTCACTGTATTCTCTACATCTTGTTGTTATAAAAGTAGATCACCTAAAGTAATTTCATTCCCTTTTTATCTCTCAAACATATCTTTCTTTCTCAGTCTTTATTTCACCATCAAATATTTCTGTCTTGTGTGTCCTATGGCTATTGATATGTCTAGAATCCAATAGACATATCATACCTTATATATTTCTATTAGTGCTTCAATTTTTGCTTGTTATAAAAAATAATTCTGGTCATATAATGGCGATGGAAATATTCCACGAGTCCAATATTTTTCTCCTGTTGTACTTGCCTGTTTATTTCAACAGAATATATTATTTCAACAAAAGTATTTTTACAACCAGGCTCTGATATCACTAATAAAAGATAGAAAAAGGATGGCTTACATCTTACACTATTTAATTACAATTGAAGCTTATGTTAATACATTCATTTGCATGATACAGGCACATCTCCATGGACACAACATGCTTTCTGCATTTCTTTATAATCTTTTACTCCCTTCCCATACACTCCTCCGATCGCAAAAACAAAAATAACCAAATTACTCAATTTTTGTGATTAATTTATGAACTTTTATAATTGCATCGTAAAGGCGCATTCTTGACAAACTTTTTGATATTATTTTTCACATAAATTTTTCGTTAATTAATTAATTATTAGTAATTATTGCACGCATTGTTCGAACTGTTGCTGAAGATCCTAACAGTTTGTCTTGAATAACTATCTTTTATGCAACTAATTTACGAATAATATTCACGCATTATAAAAACAATATTCTTAGCAATATTCCCATATAATTTTTGTTTATATTATACTTCCAGCTTTGCTCATAATTACGTATTTTTACTGACAGTCGTTTCGGCTGTTATTATCAAATGATGTACGCTTTCAAATGTTTATTAATAACAATCTAATTAACCACAAATTATTGCCGAAAACAACATGAGAATGTTGCCCAGAGTACCACATTTTCAATGCAGTTATAAAAGTTCATAAGATAGTTATATAAACTTGGAAGTTTGTGATTTTTCACAGCTGCGTCCTCTCTGTTTTTTTCTAACCGCTTGCTGCCATTTTCTATCACCTGACAAGGTTTCGACGACCTTCTCGTGCATTCTGTATTCGTGTTACTTTTTTGAGATTCGCGTTCAAAATTACAAGGACAGAAATCAAAGAAATTGATGCCATTTTCCAAGTCTTTGCGTCTACAGATTTCGAAGCATTGGCATGAAACTTTCTGCCAATTTTTTCATTTTCTATTAGGCGAGCATAACATTAAAGAAGTTAACATGCTGACAAAATTCTGGTCAAGACTTTTGCCAATTTTGCAAATTTGTATTAGACGAGCATAACATGAAAAGAGATCGCTTGTCGACTGATTCCAAGAAATGACGTCATTTCCAAGAATAGAGTGGACAATACTTTTACATCTTTTGCACGTATTCGATTAACAAATTTGCGATTTTCTAATAACAGAACACAATATTAAAGGAGGTTGCAAACTGACAGAATCTTTTCAGTCCTCTATGTTCAGAAATATAACAATGAAATATCTAATGCATGCGGAGATATTGAAATATGTATTCGCACGAGTATACATAGCCGACTCATTGCAGGAGATTTTAATTATTTTATTTATTCCGAGCATAGTGATAAATTTTTATATTATACTTACCTTATAATATTCACCTTACAATACTTACCTTACAATACTTACCTTGTTCATTTTAATATACAACGCATATTACTTCAACAGATATTGCCCACTCTTAATTTTCAAAGTTCGAAGGGAACATTGAAAATTTACAGGAGATAGGAAATATCTTAAACTTTGTGCGTAGCTCTTAGCTTGGTATCACCAATTACCAGGTCTCACCACGAGGAGGTGGCTACGCATCGAGACCCACATGCGCCCTAGTGGCGCATCCTACTGGCGCTACCTGTATCAAAGGTAGCCTAGTCTAACTT
>NW_016914994.1:3567-14664 GCF_001483705.2 Eufriesea mexicana
ACGCGGGCCCCTTATATAGCGGCGGCCGACCGAAGATCGGCGAAAATTTCCGAACTTCACCGATTCCTTTAAAAGTTACTTTTCCGTTATAATAACTAATAATTTATTAACTTTTTTTACTTTTATCGTTAATATACGTAGCAAACTATATGTTATCAACGATTTTAATTTGTTATTAACAATAAATTTATTAATTTATTAACTTTTTAAAGTTACGAGTACATTCTAACACAAATACGTCGTTTGTTTAAGTAGTAACTAATAATTTATTAACTTTTTTTACTTTTATCGTTAATATACGTTACATATTATTTGTTCTTAATAATTTTAATTTGCTATCAACAATAAATTTATTAATTTATTAGCTTTTTGTAAGTTACGAATACATTTTAAGACAAATACGTTGTTTGTTTAAGTAGTAGCTAACAATTTAACATTTTTTACTTTTATCGTTAATATGCGTTGCAAAATATTTATTATTAACAATAAATGTAGCAATTTATTAACTTTTTATTAATTATAGATACATTTTTACGCAAATACATTATATATACTAGTAACAGCCTATATTTTAGTAATTTTTCCACTTGAATTATAAATTTACGTTGTGATCAATTTGTTATTAGAAATAAGTGTAATAATCTTTACACTTTTGCAAAATATAGGTACATTTAAACATTAGTATGATATTGTTCAAGTAGTAACCAATGAATTAATTCTTTTCTTGTATTATGAATTTACACTGTAAACAATTTATTATTAATAAGATATTGGATTATTTATACATTTTTATGAACTATAACTGTATTTGAATGACGTCATTGCCAAGAATTCCGTCCACTTACATCTCGCAGCCTCAAAAATCGTCAAATGTTTAACTGAAACATCGAAAATTTACAAAAAATTGGAAATATCTTAAACTTTGTGCGTAGCTCTTAGCTTGCTATCGTTTCCCAAAAGTTATTCTTTGGAAAACGATACCAATTACCAGGTCTCACCACGTGGAGGTGGCTACGCATCGAGACCCGACATGCGCCCTAGTGGCGCAGCCTACTGGTGCTATCCGTGTCAAAGGTAGCCTAATCTAACTTGGAGCGAATCAAGTTAAAGTGACTCTACTGACACTTTATTTTATTTCGTGTCTTACAAAGTGGACTTCGATTCGGTATACTAAAACTCTACAGTCGCAGTAATATAAGTTCCCATGTAAGTAGGGAATGAAAATATAAAAGTCGCGAGCAAATTAAAAATCGCGATCGCGCCCGAACGAGTTCGCGATTATTCGAAAGACCGACTAGCCTACGAGACGTACTCTCGTGTACAAGACAACTTCATGCCCCGGCACTCTCCCGATCGGGCCTAGTCCATGTCCAGTCACTGCCATACACGTCAAGACTTACACGTGGACCAAGGTTAGTCCCCGAACCAATGAAACTTCCAGAGTCGACACGAGGGTCCGGCGGGGCATTGCAAGCCAGACAGACACTTCGCATCCCAGCCACACGGGGTAGAACTTAATCATCCCTGTGGTCTAACCGTAGACACTATGTCCGTCCAACTGCGTACCCGAACCCCAATCGCGTACGCGACCGGGGCAGCTGGACCCCCGCATCAAGTCCAGAAGCGACAAGTGACCCGAGGGCCACCCTGGAACTCGATGCTTGACGGGATTGACAGTGGCTGGAAATGAGTGTCGGAGACGAGTCGTGAGGATGACTTATGAGACACGAAGTTGTCGAGTTCAGGGGAGTACGTCGCGCAGGCTAGTCAGTACTTAAGAACAATCGCGATTATCGCGAGAACAATTATGTTCTATTTGGTAAACGAGAGGGATAAGAGAAAATATATAGATATTCGCTCCAAGTTAGGTAGCTTACCTTTGTACGAATAGCGCGCACATGAGACTTAGTCTAGTAAGCTATCTTATAATTACTTATAACTACTTAAGTCCAAACGCACTCGTCCGGCGTCGTCCAGTGTTGTCTTTCGAAAGAAATCTAGAAAACCTGAAAACCTGAAAAGAAAATATATAAACCTGAAAAGAAAATATATAAACCTGAAAAGAAAATATATAAACCTATAAAGAAAATATATAAACCTGAAATTAAACGGATTAGTAAGAGGAAAGAAAATGAAAGCGAAACGAATATGAACGACAAAGATCAACCGAATGGAAAGAGCAACCCAACGATGAGAAATAAACAAACGAAAGACGAGACATTCGAATATTATACGAAATATTCGAACTCTCGAATAAAGATAAATAGAAACGGAAAAATAATATCTGGAAAAAGAAAAATTATTAAATCCTGAGAAGAAAATTATTAGCAACCCAACGATGAGACATAAACAACCCAACTATGCGAAATGAACAACCCAACGATGAGACATTCGAATATTATACGAAATATTCGAATGTCAAATAAAATTGAATAGAAACGAGAAAATAAAATCTGAAAAAGGAAGAAATAATTAATACCTGAAAAAAAAGAAATTAATTAATACCTGAAAATAAAATAAACAAATTATTAACACCTGAAAACAAGAAAAAATGGTTAGATTGTTTAATGGGGTGGGCTGTGGGTGGGGTGGCTAGCCCCAACCTCACTTCGGACCCCCACCCCTCGCGCACAAAAATTTACGAAAATTTAGATGTTACACTTCCGAAATCGAACCGACAAATGACTCCATCAGCGGCGCGTCGCCCTTTATATAGCCCCCGATCGGCCGAAGAACGGCGAAAATTTCCGAAATTTACCGATTCCATTAATTATTATTTTTCCGCTATTATAGCCAATAATTTATAAATTTTTTCACTGATATTATAAATTTAGGTTGTAAACAATTTGTTATTGACAATATTAATTTGTTATTAACAATCAGAGTAATTATTTACAAACTTTTTACAAATTATACGGTTTAAATTCTAGTAATAGGCAATAATTTATTAATTTTTTCACTTTTATTATAAATTTAGGCTGTGAATAATTTGTTATTAACATTATTAAGTTATTATTAATCATTATTTATATACCTTTTGCAAATTATACGTTTCAAATTCTAGTAATAGCCAATAATTTATTAATTTTTTCACTTTTATTATAAATTTTCGTTGCGAGCAATTTGTTTAAGGTATTAATTTGTTATTAATAATAAATTTGATAATTTACACGTATATGTATATGAAAATACTTTTATTTTCTATGCATTTTTGGCTAAAATAAAATATTACGCGAAAAGTAAGAATGTTAGAAGATTCATTCTCATCTTAAAAATTATGTGATTCCAATGATGTACCATTTTGTTCTCAGAAATTCCTTTTTCAAGTGCTTTCCAGGTGTAAGGTTAATGTTTGCGACAATTTTGGACAGTTTTCGCGAGGAACTTTGGTGGAAATCTGTTTTATTTTAACAATCTTATGTTGAAACCAATGTCGATCGTGTATCATTTAATTTTCTACTCGAATTTATCCTGAGCGAATACTATCATTTAATTTTGAACGATCATGTCCTTAATAGCCTGTTCAACGCACATATATGGTCTCGTCTCTTATTTCGCATATATAATATAGGTCGTCATCGTGGAAATACATAATTATCCAAAGTGTAATTATTCAAACACGCATACATACACATTATACCATATATAATTATTCAATCGAACTTATCGTTAAATTTATCGGGGCCAGAGACTACCTACCCAGCACCGAGTCATCCTGCAGACTCTAAAAAGGAACCTCGACTCACAGTCATTCTTCTGAATAACAGAAAAAGAGAATCTATATCATCTACATTATTATATACAATCATCTAATCAAACCTGTCTAATCCATGCATTACCCTTTTAAAACGCAGCTATTCTCGGTAAACCCCAAATTAATTTCATCCCTTTAAATTAATCAAACCTATCAAATCATCCTCAGTACCCAAGAATCTTCAAGTGAAATTCATAATGATCGTGAAATTCATAATTTTCACATACCATATAATTCTCCACATACCTATGTCACATATACCTAATTAAGTTTATCAAATTATCCACAGTATCCAAGATTCTCTAATTCAAACTCACCCTTCTAAATAAATAAGAGCAAATGTACTGCCTTGATTTAATCAACGCAGTATTTTCAAAATCAGGCACTGAAAATTATAATTTTCCAAATTCTTGTGTCACGTACACCTAATCAAACTTGTCAAAATCCACGGATTAGCTACCTAGATCCAAATCGTCCTCAGTATCAAAACACCCCAACTTAAATTCATCCCTCTAAATTAATAAATAAGTGGAGAGAATTTATTGTCTCGATGTAATCGACGCAGTATTTTCACAACGTGGAACTGAAAATGATAATTTTCCAAATTTCTACGTCACATATGCCTAATTAAACTTATCAAATTATCTTTAACACCCAAGATTCTCTAACTCAAATTCATCCCTCTAAATAAATAAAGAGGGAAAAAAGAGAATCTATTATCTTCAGAATGAGTCAATGAAAATTATTATTTTCTAAATTCTTACGGCACGTACACCTATTTAAATCTATCAAGTTATCCTCAACACCCAAGATCCTCTAACTCAAATTCATCCCTCTAAATAAATAAAAAGAGAGGAAGATTCTCTTCTCTTCAGAATGAGTCAATAAAAATTACAATTCTTCAGATTTGTACCTAGTATACACCTAATTAAACCTGCCAAATTATCCTCAATAGGGTGTATATATGATGGAAAAGAGGAACTTGCAGCTCAGTAAGAACAGAACAGACACTTGCAATACAGACTAGACATATACCAGAATAAATAGACTTGTTCATATTTAATACAATAGTGATTTCTACAATTACCAACTGCTTTACGTAAATAAGACGAAATATAAACTTATACGCATGCAACTATCGCAATATTTCCAGGTGGGACTAAAAACATCCCAGCACGCATTACGGTGCATACTTTCCTAATACTTCAATACACCTACTTTACGTAAATAAGACGAAATATAATCCTATACGCATGCAACTATCGCAATATTTCCAGGTGGGACTAAAAACATCCCAGCACGCATTACGGTGCATACTTTCCTAATACTTCAATACACCTACTTTACGTAAATAAGACAAAATATATACCTACGCGCATGCAGCTATCGGGGTGCACCCATTGGAAGGGTGGAAAATTATATATATAGGAATTAGAGGTTTTCCGAGGACTTGCGAGGAAGTCCTCGAAGTCGGAATCCACCTAGCAGTGAGGGTGAGAATGATGGTCGCTACACAGCTACCATAATATTTCAAAGCAGAACTAAAAATGTCTCTAGCATGCACTACGCAGCATCAAAAAGGTGGGACACTTTTAATCCCAGCATGGCCCAAAGAGCTAACGTGGATTGCTCAATCAAGAACAATCGGGAGCTCGCGGGGCCCGTACACGCGTTGGCGAGCGTTCGGTCACGATCGAATCGCGACATCTTTCGACTGCCTCGGATTCTTATCTCGTCCCTTAATTGATCGCGTCCGTTGACCCTTAATTATTCGACGATCTGCCTGGGATGACCCTCGATCCAACCCTCGCCCCCCATCTCCCCCTGCCCCCTCCACTGGCCCTGCGCTACCTCCTACACCTTGCCAGGCCAGCAGCAGGAACGGCTTCGTTTTCTGTCGGTGACGCTCCCGGTCTTAATGGATGCTAATTCGACGACCGTATTGCGGTGCCGTTTCTTAATTAGCGGTCCTCACGAGCGCCGACTGCGATCAGTGTCCCGGGCTAATTACACGCTTCTAGATCTCCGAGAACGGTGCTCCCATCGCGTTCGCCCGTGGCTTTTTCGTGCCGGCGTTACGACGTTTTCTTCTCCGTAGCAGCGAGCAATGGCGGATGACGAGGGCCGGCCGGGGAACTCTTCAGGGAAGAAGAGTTTTCGAGGGACCAAAGAAGCTCTCGCGCGAAGAGAGAGAGAGATAGAGAGAGAGAGAGAGTCAGTCCATTAACATTCGGCGCGGCAAATTACAAGCCGAGACACTAATGGACCCAGCACGGGCGGTCCTGCGTCCATTGATGGTGGGTGGTGATGGTGATGGCGCTGCTGATGGTAGCGGTGATGGCGCTGGTGTAGCGGTGCTGGCAGTCGTGATGCTGATGCCTCCTTCCTCTCCCTCCTCTCCTCCTCTCTATCGTCTCCAACTTCCAGATGAGTTTTCGCGATACCACCATAGAGTGTCTTGCCCCGAAAAACCGGGCGACAGATTCTGCCTGTCACATCCCATGGTGTTTTGCTTCTTGCCTGTCTTTTGCTCCTGGTGTGCTACCTACGTGCGCATGCGCATGCGCGCGTGTAGGTATGCACGAGTTCTGGTGCACCCGGAGAGGACATGTCCTTTTAGGAACTGTGGGGGATCAGGGTGTTTCGCGAGGAGGTGATTTGGGTGATGGGGTTTTCTGGGGGAGGTCGCGATGCTGGCTGCCTGTCAGCGTTATGGCAGTGGGTGCGCAGGTACTGATTTTGTGGCTTGGGTAATTTATTCGTTGGAATATTAAAGAAGTCGTGGCAGGGAGGTTCGATTTCGCGGCGGTTAATCGAGACATGTCAGCGTGATACGATCTCCATGGCAGTTCGTAAGTCCGGGAATGGAAAGCCGAGAAACCGGCAGCGTCGACCGGATGTTTGGGCACGTTTGTGAGTTGATGCTGTTGCGACATTTCGATTGGCTTTCTAGGTGCTCTTCATGCCATTCGTTTCAGTTGAACGTTCGGTGCTCGTGTTTGAAAAGTTGCCAATTTTATGGCAGTTTGTGATAGTGATTCTATAGCGATTCTATTGCGGTTTTATGAGGATTTTATAGTGATTCTGTAGCGATTTTGTAGCGATTCTATAGCGATTTTATAGCGATTATATAGCGATTTTATAGCGGTTCTATAGTGATTCTAATTCTATAGCGATTGTATATCGATTTTATAGCGATTCTACAGTGATTCTATAGTGATTCTAATTCTATAGCGATTCTATATCGATTCTATAGCGATTTTATAGCGATTCTACCGTGATTCTATGGTGATTCTAATTCTATAGCGATTGTATATCGATTTTATAGCGATTCTACAGTGATTCTATAGTGATTCTAATTCTATAGCGATTCTATATCGATTCTATAGCGATTTTATAGCGATTCTACCGTGATTCTATGGTGATTCTAATTCTATAGCGATTGTATATCGATTTTATAGCGATTCTACAGTGATTCTATAGTGATTCTAATTCTATAGCGATTCTATATCGATTCTATAGCGATTTTATAGCGATTCTAATTCTATAGGGATTCTATAGCGATTTTATAGCGATTCTATAGTGATTCTAATTCTATAGCAATTCTATAGTGATTCTATAGCGATTTTATAGCGATACGATAGCGATTCTAATTCTATAGGTATTCTATAGCGATTTTATAGCGATTCTATAGTGATTCTATAGCGATTCTAAAAATCTGATTTTTCATTTAAGCTTTTCTTTACTACTAAATATAGATGAATAAATATAACAAATAACAGTAATAACTAAAAAACTGAATTACCCAATTCCATCATTCCACTGAAATCCAACCCTAATTCTGTTCCCCATGAAAAATTGTCTCCCGCAAAAAAATCCACTTCAGCACCCCCCGACACCCATATGCCTCGATCCACGCAACTTTCCATATTCTCCCATGCATGGAGTCGACTAAATAAATATGCAAGGACATCAAGCTCGCTCACCACAGCCGACACTTTCGAGCTCGAGTCTCTCCAAGGAGTGGCTACCTCGCAACCGCGTATTAATCCGGCACGACGAGGAAAATGTAGGTCGAAAGCCTGGATCTGTTGCGCTCCTCTCCTCTCCGCGTTGCGTAAGCGACGTAGCACGCATCTCCAACGCATACCCGCTTCCACGATCCCAGAATCTCTCGCCGACCCTCTCGACAAGTGGTCCCAATGGCGGAAAGTCGATGCGGTTTCGGCGAAAAGGAGACGAAACTCTCGACTCTGACATTCCGACACGATCACGATGCCAGAAAGTCACCTTGCTTGCGACGGGAAAGGAGATGAAACGAGAGGAGAGGAGCCAATCTCTCGACGAGTTTGTCGACTTCGATTTTGTGACACCTTACTGACAATCGTGGCGGAAAGTCAGTGTAGTTTTGGTCAAAAGGAAAGGAAACAACCGACTTTGACAGTTTGACATGATGCTGATAATAATGGCGGAAAGTTACCAAGATTTCGGTGAAAAGGAAATGAAACTTTCGATTTTGACAGTTTGACATGATCCTGATAATAATGGCGGAAAATCAGCCAGATTTCGGTCAAAAGGGAATGAAACTTTCGATTTTGACAGTTTGACAGAATCTTGATAATAATGGTGGAAAATCAGCAAGGTTTCGGTGAAAAAGAAACGAAACTTTCGATTTTGACAGTTTGACATGATCCTGATAATAATGGCGGAAAATCAGTATAGTTTTGGTGAAAAGGAAACAAAACTTTCGACTTTGACAGTTTGACACGATCTTGATGGCGGAAAATCAGTGTGATTTTGGAGAAGAGAGAACGAAACGAGAGGAGAGGAGACAATCTCTCGTCGATTGTTTTAATTCCTACTTTTTGACACGATGCTGATGATAATGGCAGAAAATCAGTATAGTTTTAGTGAAAAGGAAATGAAACTCTGGACATTTTGATGTTGACACTTTGACACGATCCTGGTAGCGAAAAGTCATCTTGGTTTTAGCGAAAATGAGACGTAACAAGAAAAGAGAAGCCAAATCTCTCCCTGACTCTCTCGAATTCGACCTTTTGACACGATCCTGACAATAATGGCGGAAAATCAGTGTAGTTTCGGTCAAAAGAAATTGACACTCTAGACTTTGTCATTTTGACACTATCCTGATGATGGAAAATCAGCATAATTTCGACGAAAAGGAAATGAAACGAGAGAAGAGAAGTCAAATCTCTCCTTGACTCTCTTGACTTCGATCTTTTGACACGTTTCTGAGAGTAATGGCGGAAAGTCATTGTAGTTTCTGTCAAAACTAAATGAAACTTTCGACTTTGATATTTTGACACGATGTTGATGATGGAAAATCAACGTGGTTTCGTTGAAAATTAGATGAAACGAGAGGAGAGGAGCCAATCTCTCGCTGATGCTGTCAACTCAGACTTTCTGACACCATTCTGACGATAATGACAGAAAGTCAGCACAATTTCGGTGAGAAGAAAACGAAATTTTCGATTCTGACATTTGGACATGATCCCGATGACAGGAAATCATCATGGTTCCAGCAAAATGGACGCGAAACCCTCGACTCTGACATTCCTACACGATCCCCATGACGAAAAGTCATCTTGGTCCCGGCGAAAATGAGACGAAACGTGAGAAGAGAATCTCTCTGCGATTCTTTCATCTCCGACTTTCGCGTACACGATCCCGATGATAATGGCGGAAAGTCAGCGTGGTTTCGGCGAGAAGGAAACGGGAAGAGAGGAGAGGAGCCGTCGAGAACGTGGTGGCCGGTGGAAAAACAGGCGGTGCACAGTGCGCGCAAAAAGCGTCGATATCGGAGCGGTTAATGCGAGCGACCAAGCGTTGCTGGCCTAACAGCGGCAATAACAGCTGCCTTTACCTCTTTCTGCCGTCCTCTCTGCCATCGCGTTCCTCTCCGGCCTCCTCCGCCAGCTTCTTGCGCGCTTTTTACCCTCGGCCGTCGAGTAATTCGAGCTCGTGCCAAAAGAAGTCGGGAATTTGCCGCGGCCCAATGCGCTCGAATTTGATGGTTCCGCTCCCAAATCCGACCATCTCTCCACACTGGCGACGTCGTTACCTTTATTTGCTCTCCACCGTTTCTTATTAGCCTCCTCCCTGCTCTGCCATTCGCACGGCTCCCGCTATTCGCTGCCAACCAGCCTCCGGTATTTTTCTCCTTTTTCTCACCAACGACTGGTGCATGCTGGACTTTTCTGAATTACGGAAATTAATTTCCGTGATAGCTGGGATTTTTCTGAATTTTTTCCCCCGCTCCATCATTTAAATTCCGGGGACGCGTGCCATAATTGACAGCTGAGACCATCACGCGTGGAGACATTTCCAAGAATGCAACTGAGTACACGATTTCTCGAAAATTTATTTAACCCTTAGCGTTAATTGATAAGAAGGGAAAAGAAAAAGAATTCGAATTGGAAGTGAGACACGTTTGAATAAAATTATTAACCCTTTCGCTCCTGCAAACGCTGTATGACGTCACGCCACAACATGGCTGCCGGACTGCGGACGTGATACAACGTCCATGGATTTCAAAGCTGTTAGAGCTTAGAAAATTCTTTCTGAACGCGATCCAACTGTTCCGACGTGTCCTGCCATCCCTTAGGATAAGAGAGAAATTTTTTTCAATACAATCCCTGCATTATTTTGCCCCCTGTCAATAAAATTGTCAGACTATGTATTTCACGTCTGTGCGCACGTGGCGCCCTCTCCCTTGGCCCGAGATTTTTCGTCCGCTGCCAGGGTTTGCAAATAAAATATTTAGCGACTTCTCAACTTCTGTATTCATCTTTGTCACCTCGGGTAAGCTTATAACGCGTGATATTATATTTTGATTAAGTTTTTGTTAGATTTAAACGAAAATAAAATTTGTTAAATTAATTCGGGACTGGACGTTTGCTACTCTCTACGTAACTCAGGAGTGAAAAGGTTAACGTTTAATCTACCGAGATCCAAATAGTGGTTTTTAAACTTTATAAGACGAAATTCTTTCGAATGAAGTTGAAGAACGAAATATCACGTACTTATTTTGAGAAAAATATAAATATAATTATATATACATTCGCACACATGTTTCACGCAAATTTTTATTCACCAGAAATCAACAGAGTTCTACGCAATATTTCTACCAGGAAATGAATCTAGCAATACTCATAAAAATATTATATATACTGGACCATAAAAATTAAAAGAAATACTTCCAGAAGAGATACAAATATTAACATATAGTATTAACATATAATACAAATATAATATTAATTTTATATTGATATATTATATATTATATAATATTATATTATAATAACATAATATTAACATATAAT